>NC_034179.2:7383420-7475348 GCF_002021735.2 Oncorhynchus kisutch | reverse complement strand
ACACACACACTAGCGAGTGGACATACACACACACACACTAGCGAGTGGACATACACACACACACACACTAGCGAGTGGACATACACACACACACACACTAGCGAGTGGACACACACACACACACCCAGCGATGTGGACACACACGTACACATTACCAGCGATGTGGACACACACACACACATCAGAGAGTGACACACACACACACATCAGAGAGTGCACACCACACACACACATCAGAGAGTGGACACACACACCCAACATCAGAGAGTGGACATACACACACACACACACACCAGCGAGTGGACACACACGTACACACACACACTGACAACACAGGTATTAGATGATGGTAAGAAATAATTACTCCAAAATGATTTATGTGTTCAACTGAACACAACAAATGAAGGTTGGGCTCCAGATCTGGCAGGATGAACGCACACAAATTGATAAAGAGGGAGGAAGGTTGAAGAAGGGGAGAAAAGGAGAAGAGATGGGGGAAAAAACGAACCATCCGAGCCGATGTAACCGACAGTGTTGCCTACAGTCTTAAAGTAAAGATGCCTGGAATAACCTTTTTGGGGTTGCCACACTGGGGGCGAAACTTCCTTTTCAGAAACCTCTGCAGCCTATCAGATCGGAGGAGTGGGCTTATTGGAGGCAAAGCCTTCAGATGGTTTGTTTTGGCCTTCAATGCGTCAATGTCATCCTGTTCATCATCAAGTTTGTGTCCTTGCAAATCAAATTGTACCCTTGAAAATGTATGTATATTTACACCCTTCTAATATAATATTCACATTTCTTATTACATGTAGGAATGAAGTGTAACTATTTCAACTTTTAGGGATTTGCATAGGACTCCTGAGAAATCATACTAGCTGTGAAGTTGTCCGTGTTCAACCTAATAACGCGATGACGACGATACCACGGAAAAGACAAACAGGAACGACATTTACTGTAACGGGTGGCCACAAAATAATATTAAATCTAGCTTAAAGCCACGCCCCATACTAAGCCACACCTCCACTCCAGGGTTTGAAAAATTAAAGATTATTCTAAGAATCCTGAACTAAACACAAGGTGCACATTTGGGTTCCTCGGAGATCATTAATAATAACTCCTAACAACTCCCAACCAATCTGCTCTCCAAAGTAGAAGACAGGACACACCTCACGATTTGGACAGTACATAATACGGATCTGTCTACAACTTTACTGTGTCTCACCAGGATAACACACAAGGGATGAATCGAGAAAATATTGTGTGCTCTCATTTCCGCACTATTGCCTTGCATTCTGATCCTGTGGAAGTGTGTGTGTGTGTGTGTGTGTGTATGTGTGTGTGTGTGTGTGTGTGTATGTATGTGTGTGTGTGTGTGGTATGTTTGTGTGTGGTGTTGTGTGTATGTGTGTGTGTGTGTGTGTGTGTATGTGTGTGTGTGTGTGTGTGTGTGTGTGTGTGTGTGTGTGTGTGTGTGTGTGTGTGTGTGTGTGTGTGTGTGTGTGTGTGTGTGTGTGTGTATGTATGTGTGTGTGTGTGTGTGTGTGTGTGTGTGTGTGTGTGTGTGTGTATGTATGTGTGTGTGTGTGTGTGTGTGTATGTATGTGTGTGTGTGTGTGTGTGTGTGTGTGTGTGTGTGTATGTGTGTGTGTATGTGTGTGTGTATGTGTGTGTGTGTGTGTGTGTGTGTGTGTGTGTATGTGTGTGTGTGTGTGTGTGTGTGTGTGTGTGTGTGTGTGTGTGTGTGTGTGCGCGCGCGTGCGTGCGTGTGCGCGCGTGTGTGTATGTGTGTGTGTGTGTGTGTGTGTGTGTGTATGTGTGTGTGTGTGTGTGTGTGTGTGTGTGTGTGTGTGTGTGTGTGTGTGTGTGTGTGTGTGTGTGTGTGTGTGTGTGTGTGTGTGTGTGTGTGTGTGTGTGTGTGTGTGTGTGTGTGTGTGTGTGTGTGTGTATGTGTGTGTGTGTGTGTACACACACAGCTGCAAGAGTTGTGCCTTTAATTGCATCAGATATGAACTCTAATCCCGTATTATACAATTACACTTTAATCACATGTATTAGTCTACAATATGTATGACCAGCTAAACAAAACACAGGTCAGTAAATAAGGAATTAATTACCTGTTCTGGAGCCATTTGCAGCTGTCAGAA
This sequence comes from Oncorhynchus kisutch, assembly GCF_002021735.2. Taxonomy (NCBI): domain Eukaryota; kingdom Metazoa; phylum Chordata; class Actinopteri; order Salmoniformes; family Salmonidae; genus Oncorhynchus; species Oncorhynchus kisutch. The sequence goes on along the minus strand of NC_034179.2, from coordinate 7,473,204 downwards.
CTGTTAGGGCTGTTAGAGCTGTTAGGGCTGTTAGAGCTGTTAGAGCTGTTAGAGCTGTTAGAGATGTTAGAGCTGTTAGAGCTGTTAGAGCTGTTGTTAGAGCTGTTAGAGCTGTTAGAGCTGTTAGAGCTGTTAGAGCTGTTGTTAGCTGTTAGAGATGTTAGAGCTGTTAGAGCTGTTAGAGTTGTTAGAGCTGTTAGAGCTGTTAGAGCTGTTAGAGCTGTTAGAGTTGTTAGAGCTGTTAGAGCTGTTGTTAGAGCTGTTAGAGCTGTTAGAGCTGTTAGAGCTGTTAGAGCTGTTGTTAGCTGTTAGAGCTGTTAGAGCTGTTAGAGCTGTTGGAGCTGTTAGAGCTGTTAGAGCTGTTAGAGCTGTTGTTAGCTGTTAGAGCTGTTAGAGCTGTTAGAGCTGTTAGAGCTGTTAGAGCTGTTAGAGCTGTTAGAGCTGTTGTTAGCTGTTGTTAGCTGTTAGAGCTGTTAGAGCTGTTAGAGCTGTTGGAGCTGTTAGAGTTGTTAGCTGTTAGAGCTCTTAGAGCTGTTAGAGCTGTTAGAGCTGTTAGAGCTGTTGTTAGCTGTTAGAGCTGTTAGAGCTGTTAGAGCTGTTGTTAGCTGTTAGAGCTGTTAGAGCTGTTAGAGCTGTTAGAGCTGTTAGAGCTGTTGTTAGCTGTTAGAGCTGTTAGAGCTGTTAGAGCCGTTGTTAGCTGTTAGAGCTGTTAGAGCTGTTAGAGCTGTTAGAGCTGTTGTTAGTTGTTAGAGCTGTTAGAGCTGTTAGAGCTGTTGTTAGCTGTTAGAGCTGTTAGAGCTGTTAGAGCTGTTAGAGCTGTTGTTAGCTGTTAGAGCTGTTAGAGCTGTTAGAGCTGTTAGAGCTGTTGTTAGCTGTTAGAGCTGTTAGAGCTGTTAGAGCTGTTGTTAGCTGTTAGAGCTGTTAGAGCTGTTAGAGCCGTTGTTAGCTGTTAGAGCTGTTAGAGCTGTTAGAGCTGTTAGAGCTGTTGTTAGCTGTTAGAGCTGTTAGAGCTGTTAGAGCTGTTGTTAGCTGTTAGAGCTGTTAGGTGTTAAAGCTGTTAGAGCTGTTAGAGCTGTTGTTAGCTGTTAGAGCTGTTAGAGCTGTTGTTAGCTGTTAGAGCTGTTAGAGCTGTTAGAGCTATTAGAGCTGTTAGAGCTGTTAGAGCTGTTAGAGCTGTTAGAGCTGTTAGAGATGTTAGAGCTGTTGTTAGTTGTTAGAGCTGTTAGAGCTGTTAGAGCTGTTAGAGCTGTTAGAGCTGTTAGAGCTGTTGTTAGCTGTTAGAGCTGTTAGAGCTGTTAGAGCTGTTAGAGCTGTTAGAGCTGTTGTTAGTTGTTAGAGCTGTTAGAGCTGTTAGAGCTGTTAGAGCTGTTGTTAGCTGTTAGAGCTGTTGTTAGCTGTTAGAGCTGTTAGAGCTGTTAGAGCTGTTAGAGCTGTTGTTAGTTGTTAGAGCTGTTAGAGCTGTTAGAGCTGTTGTTAGCTGTTAGAGCTGTTAGAGCTGTTAGAGCTGTTGTTAGTTGTTAGAGCTGTTAGAGCTGTTAGAGCTGTTAGAGCTGTTAGAGCTGTTGTTAGCTGTTAGAGCTGTTGTTAGCTGTTAGAGCTGTTGTTAGCTGTTAGAGCTGTTGTTAGCTGTTAGAGCTGTTAGAGCTGTTGTTAGCTGTTAGAGCTGTTAGAGCTGTTAGAGCTGTTGTTAGTTGTTAGAGCTGTTAGAGCTGTTGTTAGCTGTTAGAGCTGTTAGAGCTGTTGTTAGCTGTTAGAGCTGTTAGAGCTGTTAGAGCTGTTAGAGCTGTTAGAGCTGTTAGAGCTGTTGTTAGTTGTTAGAGCTGTTAGAGCTGTTAGAGCTGTTAGAGCTGTTAGAGCTGTTGTTAGCTGTTAGAGCTGTTAGAGCTGTTGTTAGCTGTTAGAGCTGTTAGAGCTGTTGTTAGCTGTTGTTAGCTGTTAGAGCTGTTGTTAGCTGTTAGAGCTGTTAGAGCTGTTAGAGCTGTTAGAGCTGTTGTTAGCTGTTAGAGCTGTTGTTAGCTGTTAGAGCTGTTGTTAGCTGTTAGAGCTGTTAGAGCTGTTGTTAGCTGTTAGAGCTGTTAGAGCTGTTGTTAGCTGTTAGAGCTGTTAGAGCTGTTGTTAGCTGTTAGAGCTGTTGTTAGCTGTTAGAGCTGTTAGAGCTGTTGTTAGCTGTTAGAGCTGTTAGAGCTATTAGAGCTGTTAGAGCTGTTAGAGCTGTTAGAGCTGTTAGAGCTGTTAGAGATGTTAGAGCTGTTGTTAGTTGTTAGAGCTGTTAGAGCTGTTAGAGCTGTTAGAGCTGTTAGAGCTGTTAGAGCTGTTGTTAGCTGTTAGAGCTGTTAGAGCTGTTAGAGCTGTTAGAGCTGTTAGAGCTGTTAGAGCTGTTGTTAGTTGTTAGAGCTGTTAGAGCTGTTAGAGCTGTTAGAGCTGTTGTTAGCTGTTAGAGCTGTTGTTAGCTGTTAGAGCTGTTAGAGCTGTTAGAGCTGTTAGAGCTGTTGTTAGTTGTTAGAGCTGTTAGAGCTGTTAGAGCTGTTAGAGCTGTTGTTAGCTGTTAGAGCTGTTAGAGCTGTTAGAGCTGTTGTTAGTTGTTAGAGCTGTTAGAGCTGTTAGAGCTGTTAGAGCTGTTAGAGCTGTTAGAGCTGTTGTTAGCTGTTAGAGCTGTTGTTAGCTGTTAGAGCTGTTGTTAGCTGTTAGAGCTGTTGTTAGCTGTTAGAGCTGTTAGAGCTGTTGTTAGCTGTTAGAGCTGTTAGAGCTGTTAGAGCTGTTGTTAGTTGTTAGAGCTGTTAGAGCTGTTGTTAGCTGTTAGAGCTGTTAGAGCTGTTGTTAGCTGTTAGAGCTGTTAGAGCTGTTAGAGCTGTTAGAGCTGTTAGAGCTGTTAGAGCTGTTGTTAGTTGTTAGAGCTGTTAGAGCTGTTAGAGCTGTTAGAGCTGTTAGAGCTGTTGTTAGCTGTTAGAGCTGTTAGAGCTGTTGTTAGCTGTTAGAGCTGTTAGAGCTGTTGTTAGCTGTTGTTAGCTGTTAGAGCTGTTGTTAGCTGTTAGAGCTGTTGTTAGCTGTTAGAGCTGTTAGAGCTGTTGTTAGCTGTTAGAGCTGTTGTTAGCTGTTAGAGCTGTTGTTAGCTGTTAGAGCTGTTAGAGCTGTTAGAGCTGTTGTTAGCTGTTGTTAGCTGTTAGAGCTGTTAGAGCTGTTGTTAGCTGTTAGAGCTGTTAGAGCTGTTGTTAGCTGTTAGAGCTGTTAGAGCTGTTGTTAGCTGTTAGAGCTGTTAGAGCTGTTGTTAGCTGTTAGAGCTGTTGTTAGCTGTTAGAGCTGTTAGAGCTGTTGTTAGCTGTTAGAGCTGTTAGAGCTATTCAGCTGTTAGAGCTGTTAGAGCTGTTGTTAGTTGTTAGAGCTGTTAGAGCTGTTAGAGCTGTTAGAGCTGTTAGAGCTGTTAGAGCTGTTGTTAGTTGTTAGAGCTGTTAGAGCTGTTAGAGCTGTTGTTAGCTGTTAGAGCTGTTAGAGCTGTTAGAGCTGTTGTTAGCTGTTAGAGCTGTTGTTAGCTGTTAGAGCTGTTAGAGCTGTTGTTAGCTGTTAGAGCTGTTAGAGCTGTTGTTAGCTGTTAGAGCTGTTAGAGCTGTTAGAGCTGTTAGAGCTGTTAGAGCTGTTGTTAGCTGTTAGAGCTGTTGTTAGCTGTTAGAGCTGTTAGAGCTGTTGTTAGCTGTTAGAGCTGTTAGAGCTGTTAGCGCTGTTGTTAGCTGTTAGAGCTGTTAGGTGTTAAAGCTGTTAGAGCTGTTAGAGCTGTTGTTAGCTGTTAGAGCTGTTAGAGCTGTTGTTAGCTGTTAGAGCTGTTAGAGCTGTTAGAGCTATTAGAGCTGTTAGAGCTGTTAGAGCTGTTAGAGCTGTTAGAGCTGTTAGAGCTGTTAGAGCTGTTGTTAGTTGTTAGAGCTGTTAGAGCTGTTAGAGCTGTTAGAGCTGTTAGAGCTGTTAGAGCTGTTGTTAGCTGTTAGAGCTGTTAGAGCTGTTAGAGCTGTTAGAGCTGTTAGAGCTGTTAGAGCTGTTGTTAGTTGTTAGAGCTGTTAGAGCTGTTAGAGCTGTTAGAGCTGTTGTTAGCTGTTAGAGCTGTTGTTAGCTGTTAGAGCTGTTAGAGCTGTTAGAGCTGTTGTTAGTTGTTAGAGCTGTTAGAGCTGTTGTTAGCTGTTAGAGCTGTTGTTAGCTGTTAGAGCTGTTAGAGCTGTTAGAGCTGTTGTTAGTTGTTAGAGCTGTTAGAGCTGTTAGAGCTGTTAGAGCTGTTAGAGCTGTTGTTAGCTGTTAGAGCTGTTGTTAGCTGTTAGAGCTGTTGTTAGCTGTTAGAGCTGTTGTTAGCTGTTAGAGCTGTTAGAGCTGTTGTTAGCTGTTAGAGCTGTTAGAGCTGTTAGAGCTGTTAGAGCTGTTGTTAGTTGTTAGAGCTGTTAGAGCTGTTGTTAGCTGTTAGAGCTGTTAGAGCTGTTGTTAGCTGTTAGAGCTGTTAGAGCTGTTAGAGCTGTTAGAGCTGTTAGAGCTGTTGTTAGTTGTTAGAGCTGTTAGAGCTGTTAGAGCTGTTAGAGCTGTTAGAGCTGTTGTTAGCTGTTAGAGCTGTTAGAGCTGTTGTTAGCTGTTAGAGCTGTTAGAGCTGTTGTTAGCTGTTGTTAGCTGTTAGAGCTGTTGTTAGCTGTTAGAGCTGTTAGAGCTGTTAGAGCTGTTAGAGCTGTTGTTAGCTGTTAGAGCTGTTGTTAGCTGTTAGAGCTGTTGTTAGCTGTTAGAGCTGTTAGAGCTGTTAGAGCTGTTGTTAGCTGTTGTTAGCTGTTAGAGCTGTTAGAGCTGTTGTTAGCTGTTAGAGCTGTTAGAGCTGTTGTTAGCTGTTAGAGCTGTTAGAGCTGTTGTTAGCTGTTAGAGCTGTTAGAGCTGTTGTTAGCTGTTAGAGCTGTTGTTAGCTGTTAGAGCTGTTAGAGCTGTTGTTAGCTGTTAGAGCTGTTAGAGCTATTCAGCTGTTAGAGCTGTTAGAGCTGTTGTTAGTTGTTAGAGCTGTTAGAGCTGTTAGAGCTGTTAGAGCTGTTAGAGCTGTTGTTAGTTGTTAGAGCTGTTAGAGCTGTTAGAGCTGTTGTTAGCTGTTAGAGCTGTTAGAGCTGTTGTTAGCTGTTAGAGCTGTTGTTAGCTGTTAGAGCTGTTAGAGCTGTTGTTAGCTGTTAGAGCTGTTAGAGCTGTTAGCGCTGTTGTTAGCTGTTAGAGCTGTTAGGTGTTAAAGCTGTTAGAGCTGTTAGAGCTGTTGTTAGCTGTTAGAGCTGTTAGAGCTGTTGTTAGCTGTTAGAGCTGTTAGAGCTGTTAGAGCTATTAGAGCTGTTAGAGCTGTTAGAGCTGTTAGAGCTGTTAGAGCTGTTGTTAGTTGTTAGAGCTGTTAGAGCTGTTAGAGCTGTTAGAGCTGTTAGAGCTGTTAGAGCTGTTGTTAGCTGTTAGAGCTGTTAGAGCTGTTAGAGCTGTTAGAGCTGTTAGAGCTGTTAGAGCTGTTGTTAGTTGTTAGAGCTGTTAGAGCTGTTAGAGCTGTTAGAGCTGTTGTTAGCTGTTAGAGCTGTTGTTAGCTGTTAGAGCTGTTAGAGCTGTTAGAGCTGTTAGAGCTGTTGTTAGTTGTTAGAGCTGTTAGAGCTGTTAGAGCTGTTAGAGCTGTTGTTAGCTGTTAGAGCTGTTAGAGCTGTTAGAGCTGTTGTTAGTTGTTAGAGCTGTTAGAGCTGTTAGAGCTGTTAGAGCTGTTAGAGCTGTTGTTAGCTGTTAGAGCTGTTGTTAGCTGTTAGAGCTGTTGTTAGCTGTTAGAGCTGTTGTTAGCTGTTAGAGCTGTTAGAGCTGTTGTTAGCTGTTAGAGCTGTTAGAGCTGTTAGAGCTGTTAGAGCTGTTGTTAGTTGTTAGAGCTGTTAGAGCTGTTGTTAGCTGTTAGAGCTGTTAGAGCTGTTGTTAGCTGTTAGAGCTGTTAGAGCTGTTAGAGCTGTTAGAGCTGTTAGAGCTGTTAGAGCTGTTGTTAGTTGTTAGAGCTGTTAGAGCTGTTAGAGCTGTTAGAGCTGTTAGAGCTGTTGTTAGCTGTTAGAGCTGTTAGAGCTGTTGTTAGCTGTTAGAGCTGTTAGAGCTGTTGTTAGCTGTTGTTAGCTGTTAGAGCTGTTGTTAGCTGTTAGAGCTGTTAGAGCTGTTAGAGCTGTTAGAGCTGTTGTTAGCTGTTAGAGCTGTTGTTAGCTGTTAGAGCTGTTGTTAGCTGTTAGAGCTGTTAGAGCTGTTAGAGCTGTTGTTAGCTGTTGTTAGCTGTTAGAGCTGTTAGAGCTGTTGTTAGCTGTTAGAGCTGTTAGAGCTGTTGTTAGCTGTTAGAGCTGTTAGAGCTGTTGTTAGCTGTTAGAGCTGTTAGAGCTGTTGTTAGCTGTTAGAGCTGTTGTTAGCTGTTAGAGCTGTTAGAGCTGTTGTTAGCTGTTAGAGCTGTTAGAGCTATTCAGCTGTTAGAGCTGTTAGAGCTGTTGTTAGTTGTTAGAGCTGTTAGAGCTGTTAGAGCTGTTAGAGCTGTTAGAGCTGTTGTTAGTTGTTAGAGCTGTTAGAGCTGTTAGAGCTGTTGTTAGCTGTTAGAGCTGTTAGAGCTGTTAGAGCTGTTGTTAGCTGTTAGAGCTGTTGTTAGCTGTTAGAGCTGTTAGAGCTGTTGTTAGCTGTTAGAGCTGTTAGAGCTGTTGTTAGCTGTTAGAGCTGTTAGAGCTGTTAGAGCTGTTAGAGCTGTTAGAGCTGTTGTTAGCTGTTAGAGCTGTTGTTAGCTGTTAGAGCTGTTAGAGCTGTTGTTAGCTGTTAGAGCTGTTGTTAGCTGTTAGAGCTGTTAGAGCTGTTGTTAGCTGTTAGAGCTGTTAGAGCTGTTGTTAGCTGTTGTTAGCTGTTAGAGCTGTTGTTAGCTGTTAGATCTGTTAGAGCTGTTGTTAGCTGTTAGAGCTGTTAGAGCTGTTAGAGCTGTTAGAGCTGTTAGAGCTGTTAGAGCTGTTGTTAGCTGTTGTTAGCTGTTAGAGCTGTTAGAGCTGTTAGAGCTGTTAGAGCTGTTGTTAGCTGTTAGAGCTGTTAGAGCTGTTGTTAGCTGTTAGAGCTGTTAGAGCTGTTGTTAGCTGTTAGAGCTGTTAGAGCTGTTGTTAGCTGTTAGAGCTGTTAGAGCTGTTAGAGCTGTTGTTAGCTGTTAGAGCTGTTGTTAGCTGTTAGAGCTGTTAGAGCTGTTGTTAGCTGTTAGAGCTGTTGTTAGCTGTTAGAGCTGTTAGAGCTGTTAGAGCTGTTGTTAGCTGTTAGAGCTGTTAGAGCTGTTAGAGCTGTTGGAGCTGTTAGAGTTGTTAGAGCTGTTGTTAGCTGTTAGAGCTGTTAGAGCTGTTAGAGCTGTTGTTAGCTGTTAGGGCTTTTAGAGCTGTTAGAGCTGTTGTTAGCTGTTAGAGCTGTTAGAGCTGTTGTTAGTTGTTAGAGCTGTTAGAGCTGTTGTTAGCTGTTAGAGCTGTTAGAGCTGTTAGAGCTGTTGTTAGCTGTTAGAGCTGTTGTTAGCTGTTAGAGCTGTTAGAGCTGTTGTTAGCTGTTAGAGCTGTTAGAGCTGTTGTTAGCTGTTAGAGCTGTTAGAGCTGTTAGAGCTGTTAGAGCTGTTAGAGCTGTTGTTAGCTGTTAGAGCTGTTGTTAGCTGTTAGAGCTGTTAGAGCTGTTGTTAGCTGTTAGAGCTGTTGTTAGCTGTTAGAGCTGTTAGAGCTGTTGTTAGCTGTTAGAGCTGTTAGAGCTGTTGTTAGCTGTTGTTAGCTGTTAGAGCTGTTGTTAGCTGTTAGAGCTGTTAGAGCTGTTGTTAGCTGTTAGAGCTGTTAGAGCTGTTAGAGCTGTTAGAGCTGTTAGAGCTGTTAGAGCTGTTGTTAGCTGTTTGTTAGCTGTTAGAGCTGTTAGAGCTGTTAGAGCTGTTAGAGCTGTTGTTAGCTGTTAGAGCTGTTAGAGCTGTTGTTAGCTGTTAGAGCTGTTAGAGCTGTTGTTAGCTGTTAGAGCTGTTAGAGCTGTTGTTAGCTGTTAGAGCTGTTAGAGCTGTTGTTAGCTGTTAGAGCTGTTAGAGCTGTTAGAGCTGTTGTTAGCTGTTAGAGCTGTTGTTAGCTGTTAGAGCTGTTAGAGCTGTTGTTAGCTGTTAGAGCTGTTGTTAGCTGTTAGAGCTGTTAGAGCTGTTAGAGCTGTTAGAGCTGTTGTTAGCTGTTAGAGCTGTTAGAGCTGTTAGAGCTGTTAGAGTTGTTAGAGCTGTTGTTAGCTGTTAGAGCTGTTAGAGCTGTTAGAGCTGTTGTTAGCTGTTAGGGCTTTTAGAGCTGTTAGAGCTGTTGTTAGCTGTTAGAGCTGTTAGAGCTGTTGTTAGTTGTTAGAGCTGTTAGAGCTGTTAGAGCTGTTAGAGCTGTTAGAGTTGTTAGAGCTGTTGTTAGCTGTTAGAGCTGTTAGAGCTGTTAGAGCTGTTGTTAGCTGTTAGGGCTGTTAGAGCTGTTAGAGCTGTTGTTAGCTGTTAGGGCTGTTAGAGCTGTTAGAGCTGTTGTTAGCTGTTATAGCTGTTGTTAGCTGTTATAGCTGTTGTTAGCTGTTGTTAGCTGTTAGAGCTGTTAGAGCTGTTAGAGCTGTTGTTAGCTGTTAGAGCTGTTAGAGCTGTTAGAGCTGTTGTTAGTTGTTAGAGCTGTTAGAGCTGTTAGAGCTGTTAGAGCTGTTGTTAGCTGTTAGAGCTGTTGTTAACTGTTAGAGCTGTTGTTAGTTGTTAGAGCTGTTGTTAGTTGTTAGAGCTGTTGTTAGTTGTTAGAGCTGTTAGAGCTGTTAGAGTTGTTAGAGTTGTTAGAGCTGTTAGAGCTGTTGTTAGCTGTTAGAGTTGTTAGAGCTGTTAGAGTTGTTAGAGTTGTTAGAGCTGTTAGAGTTGTTAGAGCTGTTAGAGTTGTTAGAGTTGTTAGAGCTGTTAGAGCTGTTAGAGTTGTTAGAGCTGTTGTTAGCTGTTAGAGCTGTTAGAGTTGTTAGCTGTTAGAGCTGTTAGAGCTGTTAGAGCTGTTAGAGTTGTTAGCTGTTAGAGCTGTTAGAGTTGTTAGCTGTTAGAGTTGTTAGAGTTGTTAGAACTGTTAGAGCTGTTGTTAGCTGTTAGAACTGTTAGAGTTGTTAGCTGTTAGAGTTGTTAGCTGTTAGAGTTGTTAGAGTTGTTAGAGCTGTTAGAGCTGTTGTTAGAGTTGTTAGAACTGTTAGAGTTGTTAGCTGTTAGAGCTGTTAGAGTTGTTAGCTGTTAGAGCTGTTGTTAGAGTTGTTAGAACTGTTAGAGTTGTTAGAGCTGTTAGAGCTGTTGTTAGCTGTTAGAGTTGTTAGCTGTTAGAGTTGTTAGAGCTGTTAGAGCTGTTAGAGCTGTTGTTAGCTGTTAGAACTGTTAGAGCTGTTAGAGCTGTTAGAGCTGTTAGAGCTGTTGTTAGCTGTTAGAACTGTTAGAGCTGTTGTTAGCTGTTAGAGCTGTTAGAGCTGTTAGAGATGTTAGAGTTGTTAGCTGTTAGAGCTGTTAGAGTGTTAGAGTTGTTAGAGCTGTTGAGCTGTTAGAGCTGTTAGAGCTGTTAGCTGTTAGAGCTGTTAGAGTTGTTAGCTGTTTAGAGCTGTTAGAGTTGTTAGCTGTTAGAGCTGTTAGAGCTATTAGAGCTGTTGTTAGCTGTTAGAGCTGTTAGAGTTGTTAGAGTTGTTAGCTGTTAGAGCTGTTAGAGTTGTTAGCTGTTAGAGCTGTTAGAGCTTGTTAGCTGTTAGAGCTGTTAGAGGTTGTAGAGCTGTTAGTTAGCTGTTAGAGCTGTTAGAGCTGTTGAGCTGTTAGAGCTGTTAGAGCTGTTAGAGTTGTTAGCTGTTAGAGCTGTTAGAGCTGTTAGAGCTGTTAGAGCTGTTAGCTGTTGTTAGCTGTTGTTAGCTGTTAGAGCTGTTGAGCTGTTAGAGCTGTTAGAGTTGTTAGCTGTTAGAGCTGTTAGCTGTTGTTAGCTGTTGTTAGCTGTTAGAGCTGTTAGAGCTGTTAGAGTTGTTAGAGTTGTTAGCTGTTAGTTAGCTGTTAGAGCTGTTAGAGCTGTTAGAGCTGTTAGAGCTGTTAGAGCTGTTGTTAGCTGTTAGAGCTGTTAGAGCTGTTAGAGCTGTTAGAGCTGTTAGCTGTTAGAGCTGTTAGAGCTGTTAGTGTTAGAGCTGTTAGAGCTGTTAGAGCTGTTAGAGTTGTTAGAGCTGTTAGAGCTGTTGTTAGCTGTTAGAGCTGTTAGAGTTGTTAGAGTTGTTAGAGCTGTTAGAGCTGTTAGAGCTGTTAGAGCTGTTGAGCTGTTAGAGCTGTTAGAGTTGTTAGAGTTGTTAGAGCTGTTAGAGCTGTTAGAGTTGTTAGCTGTTAGAGCTGTTAGAGTTGTTAGCTGTTAGAGCTGTTAGAGTTGTTAGCTGTTAGAGCTGTTAGAGCTGTTAGAGCTGTTGTTAGCTGTTAGAGCTGTTAGAGCTGTTAGAGCTGTTAGAGCTGTTAGAGCTGTTAGAGTTGTTAGAGTTGTTAGCTGTTAGAGCTGTTAGAGCTGTTAGAGCTGTTAGCTGTTTTTAGCTGTTGAGCTGTTAGAGCTGTTAGAGCTGTTAGAGCTGTTAGAGTTGTTAGAGCTGTTAGAGCTGTTAGCTGTTGTTAGCTGTTGTTAGCTGTTAGAGCTGTTAGAGCTGTTAGAGTTGTTAGAGTTGTTAGCTGTTGTTAGCTGTTAGAGCTGTTAGAGCTGTTAGAGCTGTTAGAGCTGTTAGTTGTTAGCTGTTAGAGCTGTTAGAGCTGTTAGAGTTGTTAGCTGTTAGAGCTGTTAGAGCTGTTAGCTGTTAGAGCTGTTAGAGCTGTTAGAGCTGTTAGAGTTGTTAGAGCTGTTAGAGCTGTTGTTAGCTGTTAGAGCTGTTAGAGCTGTTAGAGCTGTTGTTAGCTGTTAGAGCTGTTAGAGCTGTTAGAGCTGTTAGAGCTGTTAGTTAGCTGTTAGAGCTGTTAGAGCTGTTAGAGCTGTTAGAGTTGTTAGAGTTGTTAGAGTGTTGTTAGAGCTGTTAGAGCTGTTGTTAGCTGTTAGAGTTGTTAGAGTTGTTAGAGTTGTTAGAGCTGTTGTTAGCTGTTAGAGCTGTTAGAGCTGTTGTTAGCTGTTAGAGTTGTTAGCTGTTAGAGCTGTTAGAGCTGTTAGAGCTGTTAGAGCTGTTGTTAGCTGTTAGAGCTGTTAGAGCTGTTGTTAGCTGTTAGAGCTGTTAGAGCTGTTAGCTGTTAGAGCTGTTAGAGTTGTTAGAGCTGTTAGAGCTGTTAGAGCTGTTAGAGCTGTTGTTAGAGCTGTTAGAGCTGTTAGAGCTGTTTAGCTGTTAGAGCTGTTAGAGCTGTTAGAGCTGTTAGAGCTGTTAGAGCTGTTGTTAGTTGTTAGAGCTGTTAGAGCTGTTAGAGCTGTTAGAGCTGTTGTTAGCTGTTAGAGCTGTTAGAGCTGTTAGAGCTGTTAGAGCTGTTGTTAGCTGTTAGAGCTGTTAGAGCTGTTAGAGCTGTTAGAGCTGTTGTTAGCTGTTAGAGCTGTTAGAGCTGTTGTTAGCTGTTAGAGCTGTTAGAGCTGTTAGAGCTGTTAGAGCTGTTAGAGCTGTGTTAGCTGTTAGAGCTGTTAGAGCTGTTGTTAGCTGTTAGAGCTGTTAGAGCTGTTAGAGCTGTTTTAGTGTTAGAGCTGTTAGAGCTGTTAGAGCTGTTAGAGCTGTTGTTAGTTGTTAGAGCTGTTAGAGCTGTTGTTAGCTGTTAGAGCTGTTAGAGCTGTTGTTAGCTGTTAGAGCTGTTAGAGCTGTTAGAGCTGTTAGAGCTGTTAGAGCTGTTAGAGCTGTTGTTAGTTGTTAGAGCTGTTAGAGCTGTTAGAGCTGTTAGAGCTGTTGTTAGCTGTTAGAGCTGTTAGAGCTGTTGTTAGCTGTTAGAGCTGTTAGAGCTGTTGTTAGCTGTTGTTAGCTGTTAGAGCTGTTGTTAGCTGTTAGAGCTGTTAGAGCTGTTAGAGCTGTTAGAGCTGTTGTTAGCTGTTAGAGCTGTTGTTAGCTGTTAGAGCTGTTGTTAGCTGTTAGAGCTGTTAGAGCTGTTAGAGCTGTTGTTAGCTGTTGTTAGCTGTTAGAGCTGTTAGAGCTGTTGTTAGCTGTTAGCTGTTAGAGCTGTTGTTAGCTGTTAGAGCTGTTAGAGCTGTTGTTAGCTGTTAGAGCTGTTAGAGCTGTTGTTAGCTGTTAGAGCTGTTGTTAGCTGTTAGAGCTGTTAGAGCTGTTAGAGCTGTTAGAGCTGTTAGAGCTGTTAGCTGTTAGAGCTGTTAGAGCTGTTAGTTAGTTGTTAGAGCTGTTAGAGCTGTTAGAGCTGTTAGAGCTGTTAGAGCTGTTGTTAGTTGTTAGAGCTGTTAGAGCTGTTAGAGCTGTTGTTAGCTGTTAGAGCTGTTAGAGCTGTTAGAGCTGTTGTTAGCTGTTAGAGCTGTTGTTAGCTGTTAGAGCTGTTAGAGCTGTTGTTAGCTGTTAGAGCTGTTAGAGCTGTTGTTAGCTGTTAGAGCTGTTAGAGCTGTTAGAGCTGTTAGAGCTGTTAGAGCTGTTGTTAGCTGTTAGAGCTGTTGTTAGCTGTTAGAGCTGTTAGAGCTGTTGTTAGCTGTTAGCTTTGTTAGCTGTTAGAGCTGTTAGAGCTGTTGTTAGCTGTTAGAGCTGTTAGAGCTGTTGTTAGCTGTTGTTAGCTGTTAGAGCTGTTGTTAGCTGTTAGAGCTGTTAGAGCTGTTGTTAGCTGTTAGAGCTGTTAGAGCTGTTAGAGCTGTTAGAGCTGTTAGAGCTGTTAGAGCTGTTGTTAGCTGTTGTTAGCTGTTAGAGCTGTTAGAGCTGTTAGAGCTGTTAGAGCTGTTGTTAGCTGTTAGAGCTGTTAGAGCTGTTGTTAGCTGTTAGAGCTGTTAGAGCTGTTGTTAGCTGTTAGAGCTGTTAGAGCTGTTGTTAGCTGTTAGAGCTGTTAGAGCTGTTGTTAGCTGTTAGAGCTGTTAGAGCTGTTAGAGCTGTTGTTAGCTGTTAGAGCTGTTGTTAGCTGTTAGAGCTGTTAGAGCTGTTGTTAGCTGTTAGAGCTGTTGTAGCTGTTAGAGCTGTTAGAGCTGTTGAGCTGTTGTTAGCTGTTAGAGCTGTTAGAGCTGTTAGAGCTGTTAGAGCTGTTAGAGTTGTTAGAGCTGTTGTTAGCTGTTAGAGCTGTTAGAGCTGTTAGAGCTGTTGTTAGCTGTTAGGGCTTTAGAGCTGTTAGAGCTGTTGTTAGCTGTTAGAGCTGTTAGAGCTGTTGTTAGCTGTTAGAGCTGTTAGAGCTGTTGTTAGCTGTTAGAGCTGTTAGAGCTGTTAGAGCTGTTGTTAGCTGTTAGAGCTGTTGTTAGCTGTTAGAGCTGTTAGCTGTTGTTAGCTGTTAGAGCTGTTAGAGCTGTTGTTAGCTGTTAGAGCTGTTAGAGCTGTTAGAGCTGTTAGAGCTGTTAGAGCTGTTGTTAGCTGTTAGAGCTGTTGTTAGCTGTTAGAGCTGTTAGAGCTGTTGTTAGCTGTTAGAGCTGTTGTTAGCTGTTAGAGCTGTTAGAGCTGTTGTTAGCTGTTAGAGCTGTTAGAGCTGTTGTTAGCTGTTGTTAGCTGTTAGAGCTGTTGTTAGCTGTTAGATCTGTTAGAGCTGTTGTTAGCTGTTAGAGCTGTTAGAGCTGTTAGAGCTGTTAGAGCTGTTAGAGCTGTTAGAGCTGTTGTTAGCTGTTGTTAGCTGTTAGAGCTGTTAGAGCTGTTAGAGCTGTTAGAGCTGTTGTTAGCTGTTAGAGCTGTTAGAGCTGTTGTTAGCTGTTAGAGCTGTTAGAGCTGTTGTTAGCTGTTAGAGCTGTTAGAGCTGTTGTTAGCTGTTAGAGCTGTTAGAGCTGTTGTTAGCTGTTAGAGCTGTTAGAGCTGTTAGAGCTGTTGTTAGCTGTTAGAGCTGTTGTTAGCTGTTAGAGCTGTTAGAGCTGTTGTTAGCTGTTAGAGCTGTTGTTAGCTGTTAGAGCTGTTAGAGCTGTTAGAGCTGTTGTTAGCTGTTAGAGCTGTTAGAGCTGTTAGAGCTGTTAGAGTTGTTAGAGCTGTTGTTAGCTGTTAGAGCTGTTAGAGCTGTTAGAGCTGTTGTTAGCTGTTAGGGCTTTTAGAGCTGTTAGAGCTGTTGTTAGCTGTTAGAGCTGTTAGAGCTGTTGTTAGTTGTTAGAGCTGTTAGAGCTGTTAGAGCTGTTAGAGCTGTTAGAGTTGTTAGAGCTGTTGTTAGCTGTTAGAGCTGTTAGAGCTGTTAGAGCTGTTGTTAGCTGTTAGGGCTGTTAGAGCTGTTAGAGCTGTTGTTAGCTGTTAGGGCTGTTAGAGCTGTTAGAGCTGTTGTTAGCTGTTATAGCTGTTGTTAGCTGTTATAGCTGTTGTTAGCTGTTGTTAGCTGTTAGAGCTGTTAGAGCTGTTAGAGCTGTTGTTAGCTGTTAGAGCTGTTAGAGCTGTTAGAGCTGTTGTTAGTTGTTAGAGCTGTTAGAGCTGTTAGAGCTGTTAGAGCTGTTGTTAGCTGTTAGAGCTGTTGTTAACTGTTAGAGCTGTTGTTAGTTGTTAGAGCTGTTGTTAGTTGTTAGAGCTGTTGTTAGTTGTTAGAGCTGTTAGAGCTGTTAGAGTTGTTAGAGTTGTTAGAGCTGTTAGAGCTGTTGTTAGCTGTTAGAGTTGTTAGAGCTGTTAGAGTTGTTAGAGTTGTTAGAGCTGTTAGAGTTGTTAGAGCTGTTAGAGTTGTTAGAGTTGTTAGAGCTGTTAGAGCTGTTAGAGTTGTTAGAGCTGTTGTTAGCTGTTAGAGCTGTTAGAGTTGTTAGCTGTTAGAGCTGTTAGAGCTGTTAGAGCTGTTAGAGTTGTTAGCTGTTAGAGCTGTTAGAGTTGTTAGCTGTTAGAGTTGTTAGAGTTGTTAGAACTGTTAGAGCTGTTGTTAGCTGTTAGAACTGTTAGAGTTGTTAGCTGTTAGAGTTGTTAGCTGTTAGAGTTGTTAGAGTTGTTAGAGCTGTTAGAGCTGTTGTTAGAGTTGTTAGAACTGTTAGAGTTGTTAGCTGTTAGAGCTGTTAGAGTTGTTAGCTGTTAGAGCTGTTGTTAGAGTTGTTAGAACTGTTAGAGTTGTTAGAGCTGTTAGAGCTGTTGTTAGCTGTTAGAGTTGTTAGCTGTTAGAGTTGTTAGAGCTGTTAGAGCTGTTAGAGCTGTTGTTAGCTGTTAGAGCTGTTAGAGCTGTTAGAGCTGTTAGAGCTGTTAGAGCTGTTGTTAGCTGTTAGAACTGTTAGAGCTGTTGTTAGCTGTTAGAGCTGTTAGAGCTGTTAGAGATGTTAGAGTTGTTAGCTGTTAGAGCTGTTAGAGTTGTTAGAGCTGTTAGAGTTGTTAGAGCTGTTGTTAGCTGTTAGAGCTGTTAGAGCTGTTAGAGCTGTTAGAGTTGTTAGCTGTTAGAGCTGTTAGAGTTGTTAGAGTTGTTAGCTGTTAGAGCTGTTAGAGTTGTTAGCTGTTAGAGCTGTTAGAGTTGTTAGCTGTTAGAGCTGTTAGAGCTGTTGTTAGCTGTTAGAGCTGTTAGAGCTGTTAGAGCTGTTAGAGCTGTTAGAGTTGTTAGAGTTGTTAGAGTTGTTAGCTGTTAGAGCTGTTAGAGCTGTTAGAGCTGTTAGAGTTGTTAGAGCTGTTAGAGTTGTTAGCTGTTGTTAGCTGTTGTTAGCTGTTAGAGCTGTTAGAGCTGTTAGAGTTGTTAGCTGTTGTTAGCTGTTGTTAGCTGTTGTTAGCTGTTAGAGCTGTTAGAGTTGTTAGCTGTTAGAGCTGTTAGAGTTGTTAGCTGTTAGAGCTGTTAGAGCTGTTAGAGCTGTTAGAGTTGTTAGAGTTGTTAGCTGTTAGAGCTGTTAGAGCTGTTAGAGCTGTTAGAGCTGTTAGAGCTGTTAGAGCTGTTGTTAGCTGTTAGAGCTGTTAGAGCTGTTAGAGCTGTTAGAGCTGTTAGAGCTGTTAGAGCTGTTAGAGCTGTTGTTAGCTGTTAGAGCTGTTAGAGTTGTTAGAGTTGTTAGAGCTGTTAGAGCTGTTGTTAGCTGTTAGAGTTGTTAGAATTGTTAGAGTTGTTAGAGCTGTTGTTAGCTGTTAGAGCTGTTAGAGCTGTTGTTAGCTGTTAGAGTTGTTGTTAGCTGTTAGAGCTGTTGGTAGCTGTTAGAGCTGTTAGAGCTGTTGTTAGCTGTTAGAGCTGTTAGAGCTGTTGTTAGCTGTTAGAGCTGTTAGAGCTGTTGTTAGCTGTTAGAGCTGTTAGAGTTGTTAGAGTTGTTAGAGCTGTTAGAGTTGTTAGAGCTGTTAGAGCTGTTAGAGCTGTTAGAGTTGTTAGAGTTGTTAGCTGTTAGAGCTGTTAGAGTTGTTAGCTGTTAGAGCTGTTAGAGTTGTTAGCTGTTAGAGCTGTTAGAGCTGTTAGAGCTGTTGTTAGCTGTTAGAGCTGTTAGAGCTGTTAGAGCTGTTAGAGCTGTTAGAGTTGTTAGAGTTGTTAGAGTTGTTAGCTGTTAGAGCTGTTAGAGCTGTTAGAGCTGTTAGAGCTGTTAGAGCTGTTAGAGCTGTTAGCTGTTGTTAGCTGTTGTTAGCTGTTAGAGCTGTTAGAGCTGTTAGAGCTGTTAGAGTTGTTAGAGCTGTTAGAGTTGTTAGCTGTTGTTAGCTGTTGTTAGCTGTTAGAGCTGTTAGAGCTGTTGTTAGCTGTTACAGCTGTTGTTAGCTGTTAGAGTTGTTAGAGCTGTTGTTAGCTGTTAGAGCTGTTAGAGTTGTTAGCTGTTAGAGCTGTTAGAGCTGTTAGAGCTGTTAGAGTTGTTAGCTGTTAGAGCTGTTAGAGTTGTTAGCTGTTAGAGTTGTTAGAGTTGTTAGAACTGTTAGAGCTGTTGTTAGCTGTTAGAACTGTTAGAGCTGTTGTTAGCTGTTAGAGTTGTTAGCTGTTAGAGTTGTTAGAGTTGTTAGAGCTGTTAGAGCTGTTGTTAGAGTTGTTAGAACTGTTAGAGTTGTTAGCTGTTAGAGCTGTTAGAGTTGTTAGCTGTTAGAGTTGTTAGCTGTTAGAGTTGTTAGAGTTGTTAGAGCTGTTAGAGCTGTTGTTAGAGTTGTTAGAACTGTTAGAGTTGTTAGCTGTTAGAGCTGTTAGAGTTGTTAGCTGTTAGAGCTGTTGTTAGAGTTGTTAGAACTGTTCGAGTTGTTAGAGCTGTTAGAGCTGTTGTTAGCTGTTAGAGTTGTTAGCTGTTAGAGTTGTTAGAGCTGTTAGAGCTGTTAGAGCTGTTGTTAGCTGTTAGAACTGTTAGAGCTGTTAGAGCTGTTAGAGCTGTTAGAGCTGTTAGAGCTGTTGTTAGCTGTTAGAACTGTTAGAGCTGTTGTTAGCTGTTAGAGCTGTTAGAGCTGTTAGAGCTGTTAGAGTTGTTAGCTGTTAGAGTTGTTAGAGCTGTTAGAGTTGTTAGAGCTGTTGTTAGCTGTTAGAGCTGTTAGAGTTGTTAGCTGTTAGAGCTGTTAGAGTTGTTAGCTGTTAGAGCTGTTAGAGTTGTTAGCTGTTAGAGCTGTTAGAGCTATTAGAGCTGTTGTTAGCTGTTAGAGCTGTTAGAGTTGTTAGAGTTGTTAGCTGTTAGAGCTGTTAGAGTTGTTAGCTGTTAGAGCTGTTAGAGTTGTTAGCTGTTAGAGCTGTTAGAGGTATTAGAGCTGTTGTTAGCTGTTAGAGCTGTTAGAGCTGTTAGAGCTGTTAGAGCTGTTAGAGTTGTTAGAGTTGTTAGCTG
Source organism: Oncorhynchus kisutch (assembly GCF_002021735.2). NCBI lineage: Eukaryota > Metazoa > Chordata > Actinopteri > Salmoniformes > Salmonidae > Oncorhynchus > Oncorhynchus kisutch. The sequence continues at coordinate 7,455,508 of NC_034179.2, read as the reverse complement.
TTAGAGCTGTTAGAGCTGTTAGAGCTGTTAGAGCTGTTAGCTGTTGTTAGCTGTTGTTAGCTGTTAGAGCTGTTAGAGCTGTTAGAGCTGTTAGAGTTGTTAGAGCTGTTAGAGTTGTTAGCTGTTGTTAGCTGTTGTTAGCTGTTAGAGCTGTTAGAGCTGTTAGAGTTGTTAGCTGTTGTTAGCTGTTGTTAGCTGTTAGAGCTGTTAGAGCTGTTAGAGCTGTTAGAGTTGTTAGCTGTTGTTAGCTGTTGGAGCTGTTAGAGCTGTTAGAGCTGTTACAGTTGTTAGCTGTTAGAGTTGTTAGAGTTGTTAGCTGTTAGAGCTGTTAGAGCTGTTAGAGCTGTTAGAGTTGTTAGAGCTGTTAGAGCTGTTGTTAGCTGTTAGAGCTGTTAGAGCTGTTAGAGCTGTTAGAGCTGTTGTTAGCTGTTAGAGCTGTTAGAGCTGTTAGAGCTGTTAGAGTTGTTAGAGTTGTTAGAGCTGTTAGAGTTGTTAGAGTTGTTAGCTGTTAGAGCTGTTAGAGTTGTTAGCTGTTAGAGCTGTTAGAGTTGTTAGCTGTTAGAGCTGTTAGAGCTATTAGAGCTGTTGTTAGCTGTTAGAGCTGTTAGAGCTGTTAGAGCTGTTAGAGCTGTTAGAATTGTTAGAGTTGTTAGAGTTGTTAGCTGTTAGAGCTGTTAGAGCTGTTAGAGCTGTTAGCTGTTGTTAGCTGTTGTTAGCTGTTAGAGCTGTTAGAGCTGTTAGAGCTGTTAGAGTTGTTAGAGCTGTTAGAGTTGTTAGCTGTTGTTAGCTGTTGTTAGCTGTTAGAGCTGTTAGAGCTGTTAGAGTTGTTAGCTGTTGTTAGCTGTTGTTAGCTGTTAGAGCTGTTAGAGCTGTTAGAGCTGTTAGAGTTGTTAGCTGTTGTTAGCTGTTAGAGCTGTTAGAGCTGTTAGAGTTGTTAGCTGTTAGAGTTGTTAGAGTTGTTAGCTGTTAGAGCTGTTAGAGCTGTTAGAGCTGTTAGAGTTGTTAGAGCTGTTAGAGCTGTTGTTAGCTGTTAGAGCTGTTAGAGCTGTTAGAGCTGTTGTTAGCTGTTAGAGCTGTTAGAGCTGTTAGAGCTGTTAGAGGTGTTGTTAGCTGTTAGAGCTGTTAGAGCTGTTAGAGCTGTTAGAGTTGTTAGAGTTGTTAGAGTTGTTAGAGCTGTTAGAGCTGTTGTTAGCTGTTAGAGTTGTTAGAGTTGTTAGAGTTGTTAGAGCTGTTGTTAGCTGTTAGAGCTGTTAGAGCTGTTGTTAGCTGTTAGAGTTGTTGTTAGCTGTTAGAGCTGTTAGAGCTGTTAGAGATGTTAGAGCTGTTGTTAGCTGTTAGAGCTGTTAGAGCTGTTGTTAGCTGTTAGAGCTGTTAGAGCTGTTGTTAGCTGTTAGAGCTGTTAGAGTTGTTAGAGTTGTTAGAGCTGTTAGAGCTGTTAGAGCTGTTGTTAGAGCTGTTAGAGCTGTTAGAGCTGTTGTTAGCTGTTAGAGTTGTTAGAGCTGTTAGAGCTGTTAGAGCTGTTAGAGCTGTTGTTAGTTGTTAGAGCTGTTAGAGCTGTTAGAGCTGTTAGAGCTGTTGTTAGTTGTTAGAGCTGTTAGAGCTGTTAGAGCTGTTAGAGCTGTTGTTAGCTGTTAGAGCTGTTAGAGCTGTTAGAGCTGTTAGAGCTGTTGTTAGCTGTTAGAGCTGTTAGAGCTGTTGTTAGCTGTTAGAGCTGTTAGAGCTGTTAGAGCTGTTGTTAGCTGTTAGAGCTGTTGTTAGCTGTTAGAGCTGTTAGAGCTGTTGTTAGCTGTTAGAGCTGTTAGAGCTGTTAGAGCTGTTGTTAGTTGTTAGAGCTGTTAGAGCTGTTAGAGCTGTTAGAGCTGTTAGAGCTGTTGTTAGCTGTTAGAGCTGTTAGAGCTGTTAGAGCTGTTGTTAGCTGTTAGAGCTGTTAGAGCTGTTAGAGCTGTTAGAGCTGTTGTTAGCTGTTAGAGCTGTTAGAGCTGTTAGAGCTGTTGTTAGCTGTTAGAGCTGTTGTTAGCTGTTAGAGCTGTTAGAGCTGTTGTTAGCTGTTAGAGCTGTTAGAGCTGTTAGAGCTGTTAGAGCTGTTAGAGCTGTTGTTAGCTGTTAGAGCTGTTAGAGCTGTTGTTAGCTGTTAGAGCTGTTAGAGCTGTTGTTAGCTGTTAGAGCTGTTAGAGCTGTTGTTAGCTGTTAGAGCTGTTAGAGCTGTTAGAGCTGTTGTTAGCTGTTAGAGCTGTTGTTAGCTGTTAGAGCTGTTAGAGCTGTTGTTAGCTGTTGTTAGCTGTTAGAGCTGTTGTTAGCTGTTAGAGCTGTTAGAGCTGTTGTTAGCTGTTAGAGCTCTAGAGCTGTTAGAGCTGTTAGAGCTGTTAGAGCTGTTGTTAGTTGTTAGAGCTGTTAGAGCAGTTAGAGCTGTTAGAGCTGTTAGAGCTGTTGTTAGCTGTTGTTAGCTGTTAGAGCTGTTAGAGCTGTTAGAGCTGTTAGAGCTGTTGTTAGCTGTTAGAGCTGTTGTTAGCTGTTAGAGCTGTTAGAGCTGTTGTTAGCTGTTAGAGCTGTTAGAGCTGTTGTTAGCTGTTAGAGCTGTTGTTAGCTGTTAGAGCTGTTAGAGCTGTTGTTAGCTGTTAGAGCTGTTAGAGCTGTTAGAGCTGTTAGAGCTGTTAGAGCTGTTGTTAGCTGTTAGAGCTGTTGTTAGCTGTTAGAGCTGTTAGAGCTGTTGTTAGCTGTTAGAGCTGTTAGAGCTGTTGTTAGCTGTTGTTAGCTGTTAGAGCTGTTAGAGCTGTTAGAGCTGTTAGAGCTGTTGTTAGCTGTTAGAGCTGTTGTTAGCTGTTAGAGCTGTTAGAGCTGTTGTTAGCTGTTAGAGCTGTTAGAGCTGTTGTTAGCTGTTAGAGCTGTTAGAGCTGTTGTTAGCTGTTAGAGCTGTTAGAGCTGTTAGAGCTGTTAGAGCTGTTGTTAGCTGTTGGAGCTGTTAGAGCTGTTAGAGCTGTTAGAGCTGTTAGAGCTGTTGTTAGCTGTTAGAGCTGTTAGAGCTGTTAGAGCTGTTGTTAGCTGTTAGAGCTGTTGTTAGCTGTTAGAGCTGTTAGAGCTGTTGTTAGCTGTTAGAGCTGTTAGAGCTGTTAGAGTTGTTAGCTGTTGTTAGCTGTTAGAGCTGTTAGAGCTGTTAGAGTTGTTAGCTGTTAGAGTTGTTAGAGTTGTTAGCTGTTAGAGCTGTTAGAGCTGTTAGAGCTGTTAGAGTTGTTAGAGCTGTTAGAGCTGTTGTTAGCTGTTAGAGCTGTTAGAGCTGTTAGAGCTGTTGTTAGCTGTTAGAGCTGTTAGAGCTGTTAGAGCTGTTAGAGCTGTTGTTAGCTGTTAGAGCTGTTAGAGCTGTTAGAGCTGTTAGAGTTGTTAGAGTTGTTAGAGTTGTTAGAGCTGTTAGAGCTGTTGTTAGCTGTTAGAGTTGTTAGAGTTGTTAGAGTTGTTAGAGCTGTTGTTAGCTGTTAGAGCTGTTAGAGCTGTTGTTAGCTGTTAGAGTTGTTGTTAGCTGTTAGAGCTGTTAGAGCTGTTAGAGCTGTTAGAGCTGTTGTTAGCTGTTAGAGCTGTTAGAGCTGTTGTTAGCTGTTAGAGCTGTTAGAGCTGTTGTTAGCTGTTAGAGCTGTTAGAGTTGTTAGAGTTGTTAGAGCTGTTAGAGCTGTTAGAGCTGTTGTTAGAGCTGTTAGAGCTGTTAGAGCTGTTGTTAGCTGTTAGAGTTGTTAGAGCTGTTAGAGCTGTTAGAGCTGTTAGAGCTGTTGTTAGTTGTTAGAGCTGTTAGAGCTGTTAGAGCTGTTAGAGCTGTTGTTAGTTGTTAGAGCTGTTAGAGCTGTTAGAGCTGTTAGAGCTGTTGTTAGCTGTTAGAGCTGTTAGAGCTGTTAGAGCTGTTAGAGCTGTTGTTAGCTGTTAGAGCTGTTAGAGCTGTTGTTAGCTGTTAGAGCTGTTAGAGCTGTTAGAGCTGTTGTTAGCTGTTAGAGCTGTTGTTAGCTGTTAGAGCTGTTAGAGCTGTTGTTAGCTGTTAGAGCTGTTAGAGCTGTTGTTAGCTGTTAGAGCTGTTAGAGCTGTTAGAGCTGTTGTTAGTTGTTAGAGCTGTTAGAGCTGTTAGAGCTGTTAGAGCTGTTAGAGCTGTTGTTAGCTGTTAGAGCTGTTAGAGCTGTTAGAGCTGTTGTTAGCTGTTAGAGCTGTTAGAGCTGTTAGAGCTGTTAGAGCTGTTGTTAGCTGTTAGAGCTGTTAGAGCTGTTAGAGCTGTTGTTAGCTGTTAGAGCTGTTGTTAGCTGTTAGAGCTGTTAGAGCTGTTGTTAGCTGTTAGAGCTGTTAGAGCTGTTAGAGCTGTTAGAGCTGTTAGAGCTGTTGTTAGCTGTTAGAGCTGTTAGAGCTGTTGTTAGCTGTTAGAGCTGTTAGAGCTGTTGTTAGCTGTTAGAGCTGTTAGAGCTGTTGTTAGCTGTTAGAGCTGTTAGAGCTGTTAGAGCTGTTGTTAGCTGTTAGAGCTGTTGTTAGCTGTTAGAGCTGTTAGAGCTGTTGTTAGCTGTTGTTAGCTGTTAGAGCTGTTGTTAGCTGTTAGAGCTGTTAGAGCTGTTGTTAGCTGTTAGAGCTCTAGAGCTGTTAGAGCTGTTAGAGCTGTTAGAGCTGTTGTTAGTTGTTAGAGCTGTTAGAGCAGTTAGAGCTGTTAGAGCTGTTAGAGCTGTTGTTAGCTGTTGTTAGCTGTTAGAGCTGTTAGAGCTGTTAGAGCTGTTAGAGCTGTTGTTAGCTGTTAGAGCTGTTGTTAGCTGTTAGAGCTGTTAGAGCTGTTGTTAGCTGTTAGAGCTGTTAGAGCTGTTGTTAGCTGTTAGAGCTGTTGTTAGCTGTTAGAGCTGTTAGAGCTGTTGTTAGCTGTTAGAGCTGTTAGAGCTGTTAGAGCTGTTAGAGCTGTTAGAGCTGTTGTTAGCTGTTAGAGCTGTTGTTAGCTGTTAGAGCTGTTAGAGCTGTTGTTAGCTGTTAGAGCTGTTAGAGCTGTTGTTAGCTGTTGTTAGCTGTTAGAGCTGTTAGAGCTGTTAGAGCTGTTAGAGCTGTTGTTAGCTGTTAGAGCTGTTGTTAGCTGTTAGAGCTGTTAGAGCTGTTGTTAGCTGTTAGAGCTGTTAGAGCTGTTGTTAGCTGTTAGAGCTGTTAGAGCTGTTGTTAGCTGTTAGAGCTGTTAGAGCTGTTAGAGCTGTTAGAGCTGTTGTTAGCTGTTGGAGCTGTTAGAGCTGTTAGAGCTGTTAGAGCTGTTAGAGCTGTTGTTAGCTGTTAGAGCTGTTAGAGCTGTTAGAGCTGTTGTTAGCTGTTAGAGCTGTTGTTAGCTGTTAGAGCTGTTAGAGCTGTTGTTAGCTGTTAGAGCTGTTAGAGCTGTTAGAGCTGTTAGAGCTGTTAGAGCTGTTGTTAGCTGTTAGAGCTGTTAGAGCTGTTGTTAGCTGTTAGAGCTGTTAGAGCTGTTGTTAGCTGTTAGAGCTGTTAGAGCTGTTGTTAGCTGTTGTTAGCTGTTAGAGCTGTTGTTAGCTGTTAGAGCTGTTAGAGCTGTTGTTAGCTGTTAGAGCTCTAGAGCTGTTAGAGCTGTTAGAGCTGTTAGAGCTGTTGTTAGTTGTTAGAGCTGTTAGAGCAGTTAGAGCTGTTAGAGCTGTTAGAGCTGTTGTTAGCTGTTGTTAGCTGTTAGAGCTGTTAGAGCTGTTAGAGCTGTTAGAGCTGTTGTTAGCTGTTAGAGCTGTTGTTAGCTGTTAGAGCTGTTAGAGCTGTTGTTAGCTGTTAGAGCTGTTAGAGCTGTTGTTAGCTGTTAGAGCTGTTGTTAGCTGTTAGAGCTGTTAGAGCTGTTGTTAGCTGTTAGAGCTGTTAGAGCTGTTAGCTGTTAGAGCTGTTAGAGCTGTTAGAGCTGTTGTTAGCTGTTAGAGCTGTTGTTAGCTGTTAGAGCTGTTAGAGCTGTTGTTAGCTGTTAGAGCTGTTAGAGCTGTTGTTAGCTGTTGTTAGCTGTTAGAGCTGTTAGAGCTGTTAGAGCTGTTAGAGCTGTTGTTAGCTGTTAGAGCTGTTGTTAGCTGTTAGAGCTGTTAGAGCTGTTGTTAGCTGTTAGAGCTGTTAGAGCTGTTGTTAGCTGTTAGAGCTGTTAGAGCTGTTGTTAGCTGTTAGAGCTGTTAGAGCTGTTAGAGCTGTTAGAGCTGTTGTTAGCTGTTAGAGCTGTTAGAGCTGTTAGAGCTGTTAGAGCTGTTGTTAGTTGTTAGAGCTGTTAGAGCTGTTAGAGCTGTTAGAGCTGTTAGAGCTGTTAGAGCTGTTGTTAGCTGTTAGAGCTGTTAGAGCTGTTAGAGCTGTTGTTAGCTGTTAGAGCTGTTAGAGCTGTTAGAGCTGTTAGAGCTGTTGTTAGCTGTTAGAGCTGTTAGAGCTGTTAGAGCTGTTGTTAGCTGTTAGAGCTGTTGTTAGCTGTTAGAGCTGTTAGAGCTGTTGTTAGCTGTTAGAGCTGTTAGAGCTGTTAGAGCTGTTGTTAGCTGTTAGAGCTGTTAGAGCTGTTGTTAGCTGTTAGAGCTGTTAGAGCTGTTGTTAGCTGTTAGAGCTGTTAGAGCTGTTGTTAGCTGTTAGAGCTGTTAGAGCTGTTAGAGCTGTTGTTAGCTGTTAGAGCTGTTAGAGCTGTTGTTAGCTGTTGTTAGTTGTTAGAGCTGTTGTTAGCTGTTAGAGCTGTTAGAGCTGTTGTTAGCTGTTAGAGCTGTTAGAGCTGTTAGAGCTGTTAGAGCTGTTAGAGCTGTTGTTAGTTGTTAGAGCTGTTAGAGCTGTTAGAGCTGTTGTTAGCTGTTAGAGCTGTTAGAGCTGTTGTTAGCTGTTAGAGCTGTTAGAGCTGTTAGAGCTGTTGTTAGCTGTTAGAGCTGTTAGAGCTGTTAGAGCTGTTGTTAGCTGTTAGAGCTGTTAGAGCTGTTAGAGCTGTTAGAGCTGTTAGAGCTGTTGGAGCTGTTGTTAGCTGTTAGAGCTGTTGTTAGCTGTTAGAGCTGTTAGAGCTGTTGTTAGCTGTTAGAGCTGTTAGAGCTTTTAGAGCTGTTAGAGCTGTTAGAGCTGTTGTTAGCTGTTAGAGCTGTTGTTAGCTGTTAGAGCTGTTAGAGCTGTTAGAGCTGTTGTTAGCTGTTAGAGCTGTTGTTAGCTGTTAGAGCTGTTAGAGCTGTTGTTAGCTGTTAGAGCTGTTAGAGCTGTTGTTAGCTGTTAGAGCTGTTAGAGCTGTTGTTAGCTGTTAGAGCTGTTAGAGCTGTTAGAGCTGTTGTTAGCTGTTGTTAGCTGTTAGAGCTGTTGGAGCTGTTAGAGCTGTTGTTAGCTGTTAGAGCTGTTAGAGCTGTTGTTAGCTGTTAGAGCTGTTGTTAGCTGTTAGAGCTGTTAGAGCTGTTGTTAGCTGTTAGAGCTGTTAGAGCTGTTAGAGCTGTTAGAGCTGTTAGAGCTGTTGTTAGTTGTTAGAGCTGTTAGAGCTGTTAGAGCTGTTAGAGCTGTTGTTAGCTGTTGTTAGCTGTTAGAGCTGTTAGAGCTGTTAGAGCTGTTAGAGCTGTTGTTAGCTGTTAGAGCTGTTGTTAGCTGTTAGAGCTGTTAGAGCTGTTGTTAGCTGTTAGAGCTGTTAGAGCTGTTGTTAGCTGTTAGAGCTGTTGTTAGCTGTTAGAGCTGTTAGAGCTGTTAGAGCTGTTAGAGCTGTTAGAGCTGTTGTTAGCTGTTAGAGCTGTTAGAGCTGTTAGAGCTGTTGTTAGCTGTTAGAGCTGTTGTTAGCTGTTAGAGCTGTTAGAGCTGTTGTTAGCTGTTAGAGCTGTTAGAGCTGTTGTTAGCTGTTAGAGCTGTTAGAGCTGTTAGAGCTGTTAGAGCTGTTGTTAGCTGTTAGAGCTGTTGTTAGCTGTTAGAGCTGTTAGAGCTGTTGTTAGCTGTTAGCGATGTTAGAGCTGTTAGAGCTGTTAGAGCTGTTAGAGCTGTTGTTAGCTGTTAGAGCTGTTGTTAGCTGTTAGAGCTGTTGTTAGCTGTTAGAGCTGTTAGAGCTGTTGTTAGCTGTTAGAGCTGTTAGAGCTGTTGTTAGCTGTTAGAGCTGTTGTTAGCTGTTAGAGCTGTTAGAGCTGTTGTTAGCTGTTGTTAGCTGTTAGAGCTGTTGTTAGCTGTTAGAGCTGTTAGAGATGTTGTTAGCTGTTAGAGCTGTTAGAGCTGTTAGAGCTGTTAGAGCTGTTAGAGCTGTTGTTAGCTGTTGTTAGCTGTTAGAGCTGTTAGAGTTGTTAGAGCTGTTGTTAGCTGTTGTTAGTTGTTAGAGCTGTTAGAGCTGTTAGAGTTGTTAGAGCTGTTAGAGCTGTTAGAGCTGTTAGAGCTGTTAGAGTTGTTGTTAGTTGTTAGAGCTGTTAGAGCTGTTAGAGCTGTTGTTAGCTGTTAGAGCTGTTAGAGCTGTTAGAGCTGTTAGAGCTGTTAGAGTTGTTAGAGCTGTTGTTAGCTGTTGTTAGCTGTTAGAGCTGTTAGAGCTGTTAGAGTTGTTAGAGCTGTTGTTAGCTGTTAGAGCTGTTAGAGTTGTTAGAGTTGTTAGAGCTGTTGTTAGCTGTTGTGAGCTGTTAGAGCTGTTAGAGCTGTTTTTAGCTGTTAGAGCTGTTAGAGCTGTTAGAGTTGTTAGAGTTGTTAGAGCTGTTAGAGCTGTTGTTAGCTGTTAGAGTTGTTAGAGCTGTTAGAGTTGTTAGAGTTGTTAGCTGTTAGAGCTGTTAGAGCTGTTAGAGCTGTTAGAGCTGTTAGAGTTGTTAGAGCTGTTAGAGCTGTTAGAGCTGTTAGAGCTGTTAGAGTTGTTAGAGCTGTTAGAGCTGTTAGAGTTGTTAGAGCTGTTAGAGCTGTTAGAGCTGTTAGAGCTGTTAGAGTTGTTGTTAGTTGTTAGAGCTGTTGTTAGCTGTTAGAGCTGTTAGAGCTGTTAGAGCTGTTAGAGTTGTTAGAGCTGTTAGAGCTGTTAGAGCTGTTAGAGCTGTTAGAGTTGTTAGAGCTGTTAGAGCTGTTAGAGTTGTTAGAGCTGTTAGAGTTGTTAGAGCTGTTAGAGTTGTTAGAGTTGTTAGCTGTTAGAGCTGTTAGAGCTGTTAGAGCTGTTAGAGCTGTTGTTAGCTGTTAGAGCTGTTAGAGCTGTTAGAGCTGTTAGAGCTGTTGTTAGCTGTTAGAGCTGTTGTTAGCTGTTAGAGCTGTTAGAGCTGTTGTTAGCTGTTAGAGCTGTTAGAGCTGTTGTTAGCTGTTAGAGCTGTTAGAGCTGTTAGAGCTGTTGTTAGCTGTTAGAGCTGTTGTTAGCTGTTAGAGCTGTTAGAGCTGTTGTTAGCTGTTAGAGCTGTTAGAGCTGTTAGAGCTGTTGTTAGTTGTTAGAGCTGTTAGAGCTGTTAGAGCTGTTAGAGCTGTTAGAGCTGTTGTTAGCTGTTAGAGCTGTTAGAGCTGTTAGAGCTGTTGTTAGCTGTTAGAGCTGTTAGAGCTGTTAGAGCTGTTAGAGCTGTTGTTAGCTGTTAGAGCTGTTAGAGCTGTTAGAGCTGTTGTTAGCTGTTAGAGCTGTTGTTAGCTGTTAGAGCTGTTAGAGCTGTTGTTAGCTGTTAGAGCTGTTAGAGCTGTTAGAGCTGTTAGAGCTGTTAGAGCTGTTGTTAGCTGTTAGAGCTGTTAGAGCTGTTGTTAGCTGTTAGAGCTGTTAGAGCTGTTGTTAGCTGTTAGAGCTGTTAGAGCTGTTGTTAGCTGTTAGAGCTGTTAGAGCTGTTAGAGCTGTTGTTAGCTGTTAGAGCTGTTGTTAGCTGTTAGAGCTGTTAGAGCTGTTGTTAGCTGTTGTTAGCTGTTAGAGCTGTTGTTAGCTGTTAGAGCTGTTAGAGCTGTTGTTAGCTGTTAGAGCTCTAGAGCTGTTAGAGCTGTTAGAGCTGTTAGAGCTGTTGTTAGTTGTTAGAGCTGTTAGAGCAGTTAGAGCTGTTAGAGCTGTTAGAGCTGTTGTTAGCTGTTGTTAGCTGTTAGAGCTGTTAGAGCTGTTAGAGCTGTTAGAGCTGTTGTTAGCTGTTAGAGCTGTTGTTAGCTGTTAGAGCTGTTAGAGCTGTTGTTAGCTGTTAGAGCTGTTAGAGCTGTTGTTAGCTGTTACAGCTGTTGTTAGCTGTTAGAGCTGTTAGAGCTGTTGTTAGCTGTTAGAGCTGTTAGAGCTGTTAGAGCTGTTAGAGCTGTTAGAGCTGTTGTTAGCTGTTAGAGCTGTTGTTAGCTGTTAGAGCTGTTAGAGCTGTTGTTAGCTGTTAGAGCTGTTAGAGCTGTTGTTAGCTGTTGTTAGCTGTTAGAGCTGTTAGAGCTGTTAGAGCTGTTAGAGCTGTTAGAGCTGTTGTTAGCTGTTAGAGCTGTTGTTAGCTGTTAGAGCTGTTAGAGCTGTTGTTAGCTGTTAGAGCTGTTAGAGCTGTTGTTAGCTGTTAGAGCTGTTAGAGCTGTTGTTAGCTGTTAGAGCTGTTAGAGCTGTTAGAGCTGTTAGAGCTGTTGTTAGCTGTTAGAGCTGTTAGAGCTGTTAGAGCTGTTAGAGCTGTTGTTAGTTGTTAGAGCTGTTAGAGCTGTTAGAGCTGTTAGAGCTGTTAGAGCTGTTGTTAGCTGTTAGAGCTGTTAGAGCTGTTAGAGCTGTTGTTAGCTGTTAGAGCTGTTAGAGCTTTTAGAGCTGTTAGAGCTGTTGTTAGCTGTTAGAGCTGTTAGAGCTGTTAGAGCTGTTGTTAGCTGTTAGAGCTGTTGTTAGCTGTTAGAGCTGTTAGAGCTGTTGTTAGCTGTTAGAGCTGTTAGAGCTGTTAGAGCTGTTAGAGCTGTTGTTAGCTGTTAGAGCTGTTAGAGCTGTTGTTAGCTGTTAGAGCTGTTAGAGCTGTTGTTAGCTGTTAGAGCTGTTAGAGCTGTTAGAGCTGTTGTTAGCTGTTAGAGCTGTTAGAGCTGTTGTTAGCTGTTGTTAGTTGTTAGAGCTGTTGTTAGCTGTTAGAGCTGTTAGAGCTGTTGTTAGCTGTTAGAGCTGTTAGAGCTGTTAGAGCTGTTAGAGCTGTTAGAGCTGTTGTTAGTTGTTAGAGCTGTTAGAGCTGTTAGAGCTGTTGTTAGCTGTTAGAGCTGTTAGAGCTGTTGTTAGCTGTTAGAGCTGTTAGAGCTGTTAGAGCTGTTGTTAGCTGTTAGAGCTGTTAGAGCTGTTAGAGCTGTTGTTTGCTGTTAGAGCTGTTAGAGCTGTTAGAGCTGTTAGAGCTGTTAGAGCTGTTGGAGCTGTTGTTAGCTGTTAGAGCTGTTGTTAGCTGTTAGAGCTGTTAGAGCTGTTGTTAGCTGTTAGAGCTGTTAGAGCTTTTAGAGCTGTTAGAGCTGTTAGAGCTGTTGTTAGCTGTTAGAGCTGTTGTTAGCTGTTAGAGCTGTTAGAGCTGTTAGAGCTGTTGTTAGCTGTTAGAGCTGTTGTTAGCTGTTAGAGCTGTTAGAGCTGTTGTTAGCTGTTAGAGCTGTTAGAGCTGTTGTTAGCTGTTAGAGCTGTTAGAGCTGTTGTTAGCTGTTAGAGCTGTTAGAGCTGTTAGAGCTGTTGTTAGCTGTTGTTAGCTGTTAGAGCTGTTGGAGCTGTTAGAGCTGTTGTTAGCTGTTAGAGCTGTTAGAGCTGTTGTTAGCTGTTAGAGCTGTTGTTAGCTGTTAGAGCTGTTAGAGCTGTTGTTAGCTGTTAGAGCTGTTAGAGCTGTTAGAGCTGTTAGAGCTGTTGTTAGTTGTTAGAGCTGTTAGAGCTGTTAGAGCTGTTAGAGCTGTTGTTAGCTGTTGTTAGCTGTTAGAGCTGTTAGAGCTGTTAGAGCTGTTAGAGCTGTTGTTAGCTGTTAGAGCTGTTGTTAGCTGTTAGAGCTGTTAGAGCTGTTGTTAGCTGTTAGAGCTGTTAGAGCTGTTGTTAGCTGTTAGAGCTGTTAGAGCTGTTGTTAGCTGTTAGAGCTGTTGTTAGCTGTTAGAGCTGTTAGAGCTGTTAGAGCTGTTAGAGCTGTTAGAGCTGTTAGAGCTGTTGTTAGCTGTTAGAGCTGTTAGAGCTGTTAGAGCTGTTAGAGCTGTTGTTAGCTGTTAGAGCTGTTGTTAGCTGTTAGAGCTGTTAGAGCTGTTGTTAGCTGTTAGAGCTGTTAGAGCTGTTGTTAGCTGTTAGAGCTGTTAGAGCTGTTAGAGCTGTTAGAGCTGTTGTTAGCTGTTAGAGCTGTTGTTAGCTGTTAGAGCTGTTAGAGCTGTTGTTAGCTGTTAGCGATGTTAGAGCTGTTAGAGCTGTTAGAGCTGTTAGAGCTGTTGTTAGCTGTTAGAGCTGTTGTTAGCTGTTAGAGCTGTTGTTAGCTGTTAGAGCTGTTAGAGCTGTTGTTAGCTGTTAGAGCTGTTAGAGCTGTTGTTAGCTGTTAGAGCTGTTGTTAGCTGTTAGAGCTGTTAGAGCTGTTGTTAGCTGTTGTTAGCTGTTAGAGCTGTTGTTAGCTGTTAGAGCTGTTAGAGCTGTTGTTAGCTGTTAGAGCTGTTAGAGCTGTTAGAGCTGTTAGAGCTGTTGTTAGCTGTTGTTAGCTGTTAGAGCTGTTAGAGTTGTTAGAGCTGTTGTTAGCTGTTGTTAGTTGTTAGAGCTGTTAGAGCTGTTAGAGTTGTTAGAGCTGTTAGAGCTGTTAGAGCTGTTAGAGCTGTTAGAGTTGTTGTTAGTTGTTAGAGCTGTTAGAGCTGTTAGAGCTGTTGTTAGCTGTTAGAGCTGTTAGAGCTGTTAGAGCTGTTAGAGCTGTTAGAGTTGTTAGAGCTGTTGTTAGCTGTTGTTAGCTGTTAGAGCTGTTAGAGCTGTTAGAGTTGTTAGAGCTGTTGTTAGCTGTTGTTAGTTGTTAGAGCTGTTAGAGTTGTTAGAGTTGTTAGAGCTGTTGTTAGCTGTTGTGAGCTGTTAGAGCTGTTAGAGCTGTTAGAGCTGTTGTTTAGCTGTTAGAGCTGTTAGAGCTGTTAGAGTTGTTAGAGTTGTTAGAGCTGTTAGAGCTGTTGTTAGCTGTTAGAGTTGTTAGAGCTGTTAGAGTTGTTAGAGTTGTTAGCTGTTAGAGCTGTTAGAGCTGTTAGAGCTGTTAGAGCTGTTAGAGATGTTAGAGTTGTTAGAGCTGTTAGAGCTGTTAGAGCTGTTAGAGCTGTTAGAGTTGTTGTTAGTTGTTAGGGCTGTTAGAGCTGTTAGAGCTGTTAGAGCTGTTGTTAGCTGTTAGAGCTGTTAGAGCTGTTAGAGCTGTTAGAGCTGTTAGAGTTGTTAGAGCTGTTGTTAGCTGTTGTTAGCTGTTAGAGCTGTTAGAGCTGTTAGAGTTGTTAGAGCTGTTGTTAACTGTTGTTAGTTGTTAGAGCTGTTAGAGCTGTTAGAGTTGTTAGAGCTGTTAGAGCTGTTAGAGCTGTTAGAGTTGTTAGAGCTGTTAGAGCTGTTAGAGCTGTTAGAGCTGTTAGAGTTGTTAGAGCTGTTAGAGCTGTTAGAGCTGTTAGAGCCGTTAGAGCTGTTGTTAGCTGTTAGAGCTGTTAGAGCTGTTAGAGTTGTTAGAGTTGTTAGAGCTGTTAGAGCTGTTGTTAGCTGTTAGAGTTGTTAGAGCTGTTAGAGTTGTTAGAGTTGTTAGAGCTGTTAGAGCTGTTAGAGTTGTTGTTAGTTGTTAGAGCTGTTAGAGCTGTTAGAGCTGTTAGAGCTGTTATAGTTGTTGTTAGTTGTTAGAGCTGTTAGAGCTGTTAGAGCTGTTAGAGCTGTTAGAGCTGTTATAGTTGTTGTTAGTTGTTAGAGCTGTTAGAGCTGTTAGAGTTGTTGTTAGTTGTTAGAGCTGTTAGAGCTGTTAGAGTTGTTGTTAGTTGTTAGAGCTGTTAGAGCTGTTAGAGCTGTTAGAGCTGTTAGAGCTGTTAGAGCTGTTAGAGCTGTTAGAGCTGTTAGAGCTGTTGTTAGTTGTTAGAGCTGTTAGAGCTGTTAGAGTTGTTGTTAGTTGTTAGAGCTGTTAGAGCTGTTAGAGTTGTTAGAGCTGTTAGAGCTGTTAGAGTTGTTAGCTGTTAGAGCTGTTAGAGCTGTTAGAGCTGTTAGAGTTGTTAGAGCTGTTAGAGCTGTTAGAGCTGTTAGAGTTGTTAGCTGTTAGAGCTGTTAGAGTTGTTAGCTGTTAGAGTTGTAGAGTTGTTAGAACTGTTAGAGCTGTTGTTAAGCTGTTCGAACTGTTAGAGCTGTTGTTAGCTTTAGAGTTGTAGAGTTGTTAGCTGTTAGAGTTGTTACAGTTGTTAGAGCTGTTAGAGCTGTTGTTAGAGTTGTTAGAACTGTTAGAGTTGTTAGAGCTGTTAGAGCTGTTGTTAGCTGTTAGAGTTGTTAGCTGTTAGAGTTGTTAGAGCTGTTAGAGCTGTTAGAGCTGTTGTTAGCTGTTAGAACTGTTAGAGCTGTTGTTAGCTGTTAGAACTGTTAGAGCTGTTGTTAGCTGTTAGAGCTGTTAGAGCTGTTAGAGCTGTTAGAGTTGTTAGCTGTTAGAGCTGTTAGAGTTGTTAGAGCTGTTCGAGTTGTTAGAGCTGTTGTTAGCTGTTAGAGCTGTTAGAGTTGTTAGCTGTTAGAGCTGTTAGAGCTGTTAGAGCTGTTAGAGTTGTTAGAGCGGTTAGAGCTGTTAGAGCCGTTAGAGCTGTTGTTAGCTGTTAGAGCTGTTAGAGCTGTTAGAGTTGTTAGAGTTGTTAGAGCTGTTAGAGCTGTTGTTAGCTGTTAGAGTTGTTAGAGCTGTTAGAGTTGTTAGAGTTGTTAGAGCTGTTAGAGCTGTTAGAGTTGTTGTTAGTTGTTAGAGCTGTTAGAGCTGTTAGAGCTGTTAGAGCTGTTATAGTTGTTGTTAGTTGTTAGAGCTGTTAGAGCTGTTAGAGCTGTTAGAGCTGTTAGAGCTGTTATAGTTGTTGTTAGTTGTTAGAGCTGTTAGAGCTGTTAGAGTTGTTGTTAGTTGTTAGAGCTGTTAGAGCTGTTAGAGTTGTTGTTAGTTGTTAGAGCTGTTAGAGCTGTTAGAGCTGTTAGAGCTGTTAGAGCTGTTAGAGCTGTTAGACCTGTTAGACCTGTTAGAGCTGTTGTTAGTTGTTAGAGCTGTTAGAGCTGTTAGAGTTGTTGTTAGTTGTTAGAGCTGTTAGAGCTGTTAGAGTTGTTAGAGCTGTTAGAGCTGTTAGAGTTGTTAGCTGTTAGAGCTGTTAGAGCTGTTAGAGCTGTTAGAGTTGTTAGAGCTGTTAGAGCTGTTAGAGCTGTTAGAGTTGTTAGCTGTTAGAGCTGTTAGAGTTGTTAGCTGTTAGAGTTGTTAGAGTTGTTAGAACTGTTAGAGCTGTTGTTAGCTGTTAGAACTGTTAGAGCTGTTGTTAGCTGTTAGAGTTGTTAGAGTTGTTAGCTGTTAGAGTTGTTACAGTTGTTAGAGCTGTTAGAGCTGTTGTTAGAGTTGTTAGAACTGTTAGAGTTGTTAGAGCTGTTAGAGCTGTTGTTAGCTGTTAGAGTTGTTAGCTGTTAGAGTTGTTAGAGCTGTTAGAGCTGTTAGAGCTGTTGTTAGCTGTTAGAACTGTTAGAGCTGTTGTTAGCTGTTAGAACTGTTAGAGCTGTTGTTAGCTGTTAGAGCTGTTAGAGCTGTTAGAGCTGTTAGAGTTGTTAGCTGTTAGAGCTGTTAGAGTTGTTAGAGCTGTTCGAGTTGTTAGAGCTGTTGTTAGCTGTTAGAGCTGTTAGAGTTGTTAGCTGTTAGAGCTGTTAGAGCTGTTAGAGCTGTTAGAGTTGTTAGCTGTTAGAGCTGTTAGAGTTGTTAGAGTTGTTAGCTGTTAGAGCTGTTAGAGTTGTTAGCTGTTAGAGCTGTTAGAGTTGTTAGCTGTTAGAGCTGTTAGAGCTGTTAGAGCTGTTGTTAGCTGTTAGAGCTGTTAGAGCTGTTAGAGCTGTTAGAGCTGTTAGAGTTGTTAGAGTTGTTAGAGTTGTTAGCTGTTAGAGCTGTTAGAGCTGTTAGAGCTGTTAGAGTTGTTAGCTGTTAGAGCTGTTAGAGTTGTTAGCTGTTGTTAGCTGTTGTTAGCTGTTAGAGCTGTTAGAGCTGTTAGAGTTGTTAGAGCTGTTAGAGTTGTTAGCTGTTGTTAGCTGTTGTTAGCTGTTAGAGCTGTTAGAGCTGTCGAGTTGTTAGCTGTTGTTAGCTGTTGTTAGCTGTTAGAGCTGTTAGAGCTGTTAGAGCTGTTAGAGTTGTTAGCTGTTGTTAGCTGTTAGAGCTGTTAGAGCTGTTAGAGCTGTTAGAGTTGTTAAGCTGTTAGAGCTGTTAGAGCTGTTAGAGCTGTTAGAGTGTACGCTGTTAGAGCTGTTAGAGCTGTTAGAGTTGTTAGAGCTTTTGTTAGCTGTTAGAGCTGTTAGAGCTGTTAGAGCTGTTAGAGCTGTTAGAGCTGTTTAGAGCTGTTAGAGCTGTTAGAGCTGTTAGAGCTGTTAGAGCTGTTAGAGCTGTTAGAGCTGTTAGAGCTGTTGTTAGCTGTTAGAGCTGTTAGGAGCTGTTAGAGCTGTTAGCGTTGTTAGAGCTGTTAGAGCTGTTAGAGCTGTTAGAGCTGTTGTTAGCTGTTAGAGCTTGTTAGAGCTGTTAGAGCTGTTAGAGCTGTTGTTAGCTGTTAGAGCTGTTAGAGCTGTTAGAGCTGTTGTTAGCTGTTGTTAGCTGTTAGAGCTGTTAGAGCTGTTTAGAGCTGTTAGAGCTGTTAGAGCTGTTGTTAGCTGTTAGAGCTGTTAGAGCTGTTAGAGCTGTTGTTAGCTGTTATAGCTGTTAGAGCTGTTAGAGCTGTTAGAGCTGTTGTTAGCTGTTAGAGCTGTTAGAGCTGTTAGAGCTGTTAGAGCTGTTGTTAGCTGTTTGAGCTGTTAGAGCTGTTAGAGCTGTTAGAGCTGTTGTTAGCTGTTAGAGCTGTTAGAGCTGTTAGAGTTGTTAGAGTTGTTAGAGCTGTTAGAGCTGTTGTTAGCTGTTAGAGCTGTTGTTAGCTGTTAGAGCTGTTAGAGCTGTTAGAGGTTGTTAGAGTTGTAGAGCTGTTAGAGCTGTTGTTAGCTGTTAGAGTTGTTAGAGTTGTTAGAGTTGTTAGAGCTGTTGTTAGCTGTTAGAGCTGTTAGAGCTGTTGTTAGCTGTTAGAGTTGTTGTTAGCTGTTAGAGTGTTGGTAGCTGTTAGAGCTGTTAGAGCTGTTGTTAGCTGTTAGAGCTGTTAGAGCTGTTGTTAGCTGTTAGAGCTGTTAGAGCTGTTGTTAGCTGTTAGAGCTGTTAGAGTTGTTAGAGCTGTTAGAGCTGTTAGAGCTGTTGTTAGCTGTTAGAGCTGTTAGAGCTGTTAGAGCTGTTAGAGTTTGTTAGAGTTGTTAGAGCTGTTAGAGCTGTTAGAGCTGTTAGAGCTGTTAGAGCTGTTGTTAGCTGTTAGAGTTGTTAGAGCTGTTAGAGCTGTTAGAGTTGTTAGAGCTGTTAGAGCTGTTAGAGTTGTTAGCTGTTAGAGCTGTAAGAGTTGTTAGAGTTGTTAGCTGTTAGAGCTGTTAGAGTTGTTAGCTGTTAGAGCTGTTAGAGTTGTTAGCTGTTAGAGCTGTTAGAGCTGTTAGAGCTGTTGTTAGCTGTTAGAGCTGTTAGAGCTGTTAGAGCTGTTAGAGTTGTTAGAGTTGTTAGAGTTGTTAGCTGTTAGAGCTGTTAGAGCTGTTAGAGCTGTTAGAGTTGTTAGCTGTTAGAGCTGTTAGAGTTGTTAGAGCTGTTAGAGCTGTTAGAGTTGTTAGCTGTTAGAGCTGTTAGAGCTGTTAGAGCTGTTAGAGTTGTTAGAGCTGTTAGAGCTGTTAGAGCTGTTAGAGTTGTTAGCTGTTAGAGCTGTTAGAGTTGTTAGCTGTTAGAGTTGTTAGAGTTGTTAGAACTGTTAGAGCTGTTGTTAGCTGTTAGAACTGTTAGAGCTGTTGTTAGCTGTTAGAGTTGTTAGAGTTGTTAGCTGTTAGAGTTGTTACAGTTGTTAGAGCTGTTAGAGCTGTTGTTAGAGTTGTTAGAACTGTTAGAGTTGTTAGAGCTGTTAGAGCTGTTGTTAGCTGTTAGAGTTGTTAGCTGTTAGAGTTGTTAGAGCTGTTAGAGCTGTTAGAGCTGTTGTTAGCTGTTAGAACTGTTAGAGCTGTTGTTAGCTGTTAGAACTGTTAGAGCTGTTGTTAGCTGTTAGAGCTGTTAGAGCTGTTAGAGCTGTTAGAGTTGTTAGCTGTTAGAGCTGTTAGAGTTGTTAGAGCTGTTCGAGTTGTTAGAGCTGTTGTTAGCTGTTAGAGCTGTTAGAGTTGTTAGCTGTTAGAGCTGTTAGAGCTGTTAGAGCTGTTAGAGTTGTTAGCTGTTAGAGCTGTTAGAGTTGTTAGAGTTGTTAGCTGTTAGAGCTGTTAGAGTTGTTAGCTGTTAGAGCTGTTAGAGTTGTTAGCTGTTAGAGCTGTTAGAGCTGTTAGAGCTGTTGTTAGCTGTTAGAGCTGTTAGAGCTGTTAGAGCTGTTAGAGTTGTTAGAGTTGTTAGAGTTGTTAGCTGTTAGAGCTGTTAGAGCTGTTAGAGCTGTTAGAGTTGTTAGCTGTTAGAGCTGTTAGAGTTGTTAGCTGTTGTTAGCTGTTGTTAGCTGTTAGAGCTGTTAGAGCTGTTAGAGTTGTTAGAGCTGTTAGAGTTGTTAGCTGTTGTTAGCTGTTGTTAGCTGTTAGAGCTGTTAGAGCTGTCGAGTTGTTAGCTGTTGTTAGCTGTTGTTAGCTGTTAGAGCTGTTAGAGCTGTTAGAGCTGTTAGTGTTGTTAGCTGTTGTTAGCTGTTAGAGCTGTTAGAGCTGTTAGAGTTGTTAGCTGTTAGAGCTGTTAGAGCTGTTAGAGCTGTTAGAGTTGTTAGAGTTGTTAGCTGTTAGAGCTGTTAGAGCTGTTAGAGTTGTTAGAGCTGTTGTTAGCTGTTAGAGCTGTTAGAGCTGTTAGAGCTGTTAGAGCTGTTAGAGCTGTTAGAGCTGTTGTTAGCTGTTAGAGCTGTTAGAGCTGTTAGAGCTGTTAGAGCTGTTGTTAGCTGTTAGAGCTGTTAGAGCTGTTAGAGCTGTTAGAGCTGTTAGAGCTGTTGTTAGCTGTTAGAGCTGTTAGAGCTGTTAGAGCTGTTAGAGTTGTTAGAGCTGTTAGAGCTGTTAGAGCTGTTGTTAGCTGTTAGAGCTGTTAGAGCTGTTAGAGCTGTTAGAGCTGTTGTTAGCTGTTAGAGCTGTTAGAGCTGTTAGAGCTGTTGTTAGCTGTTGTTAGCTGTTAGAGCTGTTAGAGCTGTTAGAGCTGTTAGAGCTGTTAGAGCTGTTGTTAGCTGTTAGAGCTGTTAGAGCTGTTGTTAGCTGTTATAGCTGTTAGAGCTGTTAGAGCTGTTAGAGCTGTTGTTAGCTGTTAGAGCTGTTAGAGCTGTTAGAGCTGTTAGAGCTGTTGTTAGCTGTTTGAGCTGTTAGAGCTGTTAGAGCTGTTAGAGCTGTTGTTAGCTGTTAGAGCTGTTAGAGCTGTTAGAGTTGTTAGAGTTGTTAGAGCTGTTAGAGCTGTTGTTAGCTGTTAGAGCTGTTGTTAGCTGTTAGAGCTGTTAGAGCTGTTAGAGTTGTTAGAGTTGTTAGAGCTGTTAGAGCTGTTGTTAGCTGTTAGAGTTGTTAGAGTTGTTAGAGTTGTTAGAGCTGTTGTTAGCTGTTAGAGCTGTTAGAGCTGTTGTTAGCTGTTAGAGTTGTTGTTAGCTGTTAGAGCTGTTGGTAGCTGTTAGAGCTGTTAGAGCTGTTGTTAGCTGTTAGAGCTGTTAGAGCTGTTGTTAGCTGTTAGAGCTGTTAGAGCTGTTGTTAGCTGTTAGAGCTGTTAGAGTTGTTAGAGCTGTTAGAGCTGTTAGAGCTGTTGTTAGCTGTTAGAGCTGTTAGAGCTGTTAGAGCTGTTAGAGTTGTTAGAGTTGTTAGAGCTGTTAGAGCTGTTAGAGCTGTTAGAGCTGTTAGAGCTGTTGTTAGCTGTTAGAGTTGTTAGAGCTGTTAGAGCTGTTAGAGTTGTTAGAGCTGTTAGAGCTGTTAGAGTTGTTAGCTGTTAGAGCTGTAAGAGTTGTTAGAGTTGTTAGCTGTTAGAGCTGTTAGAGTTGTTAGCTGTTAGAGCTGTTAGAGTTGTTAGCTGTTAGAGCTGTTAGAGCTGTTAGAGCTGTTGTTAGCTGTTAGAGCTGTTAGAGCTGTTAGAGCTGTTAGAGTTGTTAGAGTTGTTAGAGTTGTTAGCTGTTAGAGCTGTTAGAGCTGTTAGAGCTGTTAGAGTTGTTAGCTGTTAGAGCTGTTAGAGTTGTTAGCTGTTGTTAGCTGTAGTTAGCTGTTAGAGCTGTTAGAGCTGTTAGAGTTGTTAGCTGTTGTTAGCTGTTGTTAGCTGTTAGAGCTGTTAGAGCTGTTAGAGTTGTTAGCTGTTGTTAGCTGTAGTTAGCTGTTAGAGCTGTTAGAGCTGTTAGAGTTGTTAGCTGTTGTTAGCTGTTGTTAGCTGTTAGAGCTGTTAGAGCTGTTAGAGCTGTTAGAGCTGTTAGAGTTGTTAGCTGTTAGAGCTGTTAGAGTTGTTAGCTGTTAGAGCTGTTAGAGCTGTTAGAGCTGTTAGAGTTGTTAGAGCTGTTGTTAGCTGTTAGAGCTGTTAGAGCTGTTAGAGCTGTTAGAGCTGTTAGAGCTGTTAGAGCTGTTGTTAGCTGTTAGAGCTGTTAGAGCTGTTAGAGCTGTTGTTAGCTGTTAGAGCTGTTAGAGCTGTTAGAGCTGTTAGAGCTGTTGTTAGCTGTTAGAGCTGTTAGAGCTGTTAGAGCTGTTAGAGTTGTTAGAGCTGTTAGAGCTGTTAGAGCTGTTAGAGCTGTTGTTAGCTGTTAGAGCTGTTAGAGCTGTTAGAGCTGTTAGAGCTGTTGTTAGCTGTTAGAGCTGTTAGAGCTGTTAGAGCTGTTGTTAGCTGTTGTTAGCTGTTAGAGCTGTTAGAGCTGTTAGAGCTGTTAGAGCTGTTAGAGCTGTTGTTAGCTGTTAGAGCTGTTAGAGCTGTTGTTAGCTGTTATAGCTGTTATAGCTGTTATAGCTGTTAGAGCTGTTAGAGCTGTTGTTAGCTGTTAGAGCTGTTAGAGCTGTTAGAGCTGTTAGAGCTGTTGTTAGCTGTTAGAGCTGTTCGAGCTGTTAGAGCTGTTAGAGCGGTTGTTAGCTGTTTGAGCTGTTAGAGCTGTTAGAGCTGTTAGAGCTGTTGTTAGCTGTTAGAGCTGTTGTTAGCTGTTAGAGCTGTTAGAGCTGTTAGAGTTGTTAGAGTTGTTAGAGTTGTTAGAGTTGTTAGAGTTGTTAGAGCTGTTAGAGCTGTTGTTAGCTGTTAGAGTTGTTAGAGTTGTTAGAGTTGTTAGAGTTGTTAGAGTTGTTAGAGTTGTTAGAGCTGTTAGAGTTGTTAGAGTTGTTAGAGCTGTTAGAGTTGTTAGAGCTGTTAGAGCTGTTAGAGCTGTTAGAGCTGTTAGAGCTGTTAGAGTTGTTAGAGTTGTTAGAGCTGTTAGAGCTGTTGTTAGCTGTTAGAGTTGTTGTTAGCTGTTAGAGTTGTTAGAGCTGTTAGAGCTGTTAGAGCTGTTAGAGATGTTAGAGTTGTTAGAGCTGTTAGAGCTGTTAGAGTTGTTAGAGTTGTTAGAGCTGTTAGAGCTGTTAGAGTTGTTGTTAGCTGTTGTTAGCTGTTGTTTGCTGTTAGAACTGTTGTTAGCTGTTGTTAGCTGTTAGAACTGTTGTTAGCTGTTGTTAGCTGTTGTTAGCTGTTAGAACTGTTGTTAGATGTTGTTAGCTGTTGTTAGCTGTTGTTAGCTGTTAGCTGTTGTTAGCTGTTGTTAAGCGTTAGAGCTGTTATAGCTGTTGTTAGCTGTTGTTAGCTGTTGTTAGCTGTTGTTAGCAGTTGTTAGCTGTTGTTAGCTGTTGTTAGCTGTTAGAACTGTTGTTAGCTGTTGTTAGCTGTTGTTAGCTGTTGTTAGCAGTTAGAGCTGTTGTTAGCTGTTGTTAGCTGTTGTTAGCTGTTGTTAGCAGTTAGAACTGTTGTTAGCAGTTAGAGCTGTTGTTAGCTGTTGTTAGCTGTTGTTAGCTGTTGTTAGCTGTTGTTAGCAGTTAGAGCTGTTGTTAGCTGTTGTTAGCTGTTGTTAGCTGTTGTTAGCAGTTAGAGCTGTTGTTAGCTGTTGTTAGCTGTTGTTAGCTGTTGTTAGCTGTTGTTAGCAGTTAGAGCTGTTGTTAGCTGTTGTTAGCTGTTGTTAGCAGTTAGAACTGTTGTTAGCAGTTAGAGCTGGTGTTAGCTGTTGTTAGCTGTTGTTAGCTGTTGTTAGCAGTTAGAACTGTTGTTAGCTGTTGTTAGCTGTTGTTAGCTGTCAGAGCTGTTGTTAGCAGTTAGAGCTGTTGTTAGCAGTTAGAGCTGTTGTTAGCTGTTGTTAGCTGTTGTTAGCTGTCAGAGCTGTTGTTAGATGTTGTTAGCTGTTGTGAGCTGTCTGAGATGTTGTTAGCTGTTGTTAGCTGTTGTTAGCTGTTGTTAGCTGTTGTTAGCTGTCAGAATTGTTGTTAGATGTTGTTAGCTGTCAGAGCTGTTGTTAGCTGTCAGAGGTGTTGTTAGCTGTTTTTAGCTGTCAGAGGTGTTGTTAGCTGTCAGAGGTGTTGTTTGCTGTTGTTAGCTGTCAGAGGTGTGGTTAGCTGTTGGTAGCTGTCAGAGATGTTGTTAGCTGTCAGAGATGTTGTTAGCTGTCAGAGATGTTGTTAGCTCTCAGAGATGTTGTTAGCTGTCAAAGCTGTTGTTAGCTGTCAGAGATTTGGGTAGCTGTCAGGGATGTTGTTAGCTGTCAGAGATGTTATTAGCTGTCAGAGATGTTGGTAGCTGTCAGAGATGTTGTTAGCTGTCAGAGATGTTGTTAGCTGTCAAAGCTGTTGTTAGCTGTCAGAGATTTTGGTAGCTGTCAGGGATGTTGTTAGCTGTCAGAGATGTTATTAGCTGTCAGAGATGTTGGTAGCTGTCAGAGATGTTGGTAGCTGTCAGAGATGTTGTTAGCTGTCAGAGATGTTGTTAGCTGTCAGAGATGTTGGTAGCTGTCAGAGCTGTTGTTAGCTGTCAGAGGTGTTGTTAGCTGTCAGAGATGTTGTTAGCTGTTGTTAGATGTTGTTAGCTGTTGTTAGCTGTCAGAATTGTTGTTAGATGTTGTTAGCTGTCAGAGCTGTTGTTCGCTGTCAGAGGTGTTGTTAGCTGTTTTTAGCTGTCAGAGGTGTTGTTAGCTGTCAGAGGTGTTGTTAGCTGTTGTTAGCTGTCAGAGGTGTGGTTAGCTGTTGGTAGCTGTCAGAGCTGTTGTTAGCTGTCAGAGCTGTTGTTAGCAGTTAGAGCTGTTGTTAGCAGTTAGAGCTGTTGTTAGCTGTTGTTAGCTGTTGTTAGCTGTCAGAGCTGTTGTTAGATGTTGTTAGCTGTTGTGAGCTGTCTGAGATGTTGTTAGCTGTTGTTAGCTGTTGTTAGCTGTTGTTAGCTGTTGTTAGCTGTCAGAATTGTTGTTAGATATTGTTAGCTGTCAGAGCTGTTGTTAGCTGTCAGAGGTGTTGTTAGCTGTTTTTAGCTGTCAGAGGTGTTGTTAGCTGTCAGAGGTGTTGTTTGCTGTTGTTAGCTGTCAGAGGTGTGGTTAGCTGTTGGTAGCTGTCAGAGATGTTGTTAGCTGTCAGAGATGTTGTTAGCTGTCAGAGATGTTGTTAGCTCTCAGAGATGTTGTTAGCTGTCAAAGCTGTTGTTAGCTGTCAGAGATTTGGGTAGCTGTCAGGGATGTTGTTAGCTGTCAGAGATGTTATTAGCTGTCAGAGATGTTGGTAGCTGTCAGAGATGTTGTTAGCTGTCAGAGATGTTGTTAGCTGTCAAAGCTGTTGTTAGCTGTCAGAGATTTTGGTAGCTGTCAGGGATGTTGTTAGCTGTCAGAGATGTTATTAGCTGTCAGAGATGTTGGTAGCTGTCAGAGATGTTGGTAGCTGTCAGAGATGTTGTTAGCTGTCAGAGATGTTGTTAGCTGTCAGAGATGTTGGTAGCTGTCAGAGCTGTTGTTAGCTGTCAGAGGTGTTGTTAGCTGTCAGAGATGTTGTTAGCTGTTGTTAGATGTTGTTAGCTGTTGTTAGCTGTTGTTAGCTGTTGTTAGCTGTTGTTAGCTGTCAGAATTGTTGTTAGATGTTGTTAGCTGTCAGAGCTGTTGTTCGCTGTCAGAGGTGTTGTTAGCTGTTTTTAGCTGTCAGAGGTGTTGTTAGCTGTCAGAGGTGTTGTTAGCTGTTGTTAGCTGTCAGAGGTGTGGTTAGCTGTTGGTAGCTGTCAGAGCTGTTGTTAGCTGTCAGAGATGTTGTTAGCTGTCAAAGCTGTTGTTAGCTGTCAGAGATGTTGGTAGCTGTCAGAGATGTTGTTAGCTGTCAGAGATGTTATTAGCTGTCAGAGATGTTGTTAGCTGTCAGAGATGAGATGTTGTTAGCTGTCAGAGATGTTGTTAGCTGTCAGAGATGTTGTTAGCTGTCAGAGATGTTGGTAGCTGTCAGAGATGTTGGTAGCTGTTGTTAGCTGTCAGAGATGTTGACAGCTTTTAAAAAAATAGTGCAACCAGCTCTAGAGTAATGAAGGCAGGATGGTGATGGTTGGTTGGTTAAAAGAACTAGCGAACAGATGGGTGTCAGCTGTCAGAGATGCCACACAGACCTCAATTGTAATCTGTAGTGGCGTCGATACTCAAATACTTAAGATGGACATTATTGGACGTGTCAACAGTTATCAACGGGTCAAGTCATTCAGTCAGTTTTCTGCGAGGGTTTGATGGTGATTTTACCACAGGTGTTTGAAAGTCCCCTATTCCAGGATGATAACACAGCTTTACTGTGTTGCTCCCAATCTCACCTGTGTTCTTCTGCATTTCACAGTGAATTATACATTCCATTTATAATGGTTCATAATACAAACATCTGCAGTAGCCACACTACACCAGTCAAGTTGGACAGCAGCGCTATCCCTGGAATCACCGGTCCCTGATATCATCATACACACAGACGACAGTAATGAGGGCTTTGTGGACTAAGAGGGACTTGAACATTAGACAAATGACTCAATAATCTTACTGATTTGTCTGAGTAATGACATAACTGGTACACTTCATTATTGGAATGGAGAGAGAGAGAGAGAGGGGGGGGGGGGGAAGAGGGGGAGAGAGAGAGAGAGAGAGAGAGAGAGAGAGAGAGAGAGAGAGAGAGAGAGAGAGAGAGAGACAGAGAGAGAGAGAGAGAGAGAGAGAGAGAGAGGGAGGGAGAGAGAGAGAGAGAGAGAGAGAGAGAGAGAGAGAGAGAGAGAAGGGGAGAGGGAGAGGGAGAGAGAGAGAGAGAGGGATAGAGGGAGGTAATGTGACTAATGCATTAATGCATTAATGTGGCTAATCCCTTAATGTGGCTAATGCTATTAAATTCACTGGGATTTACTGAGGGTGGTTGATGGTTCCATAGTCTTCTACAGTGTTTCCCAACTCCAGTCCTCCAGCACCCCTGACAATACACATTTTGATTTACCTGATTCAACTTGTCAACTAATCATCAAGCCCACAATTAGTTGAATCAGGTGAGTTTTGTCTGGGTGCACAACAAAAATGTGGGCAGTTGGGGGGACTGGATCACTGGTGTTGGGAAACACTGGTACCTAACCTTTACCCTTTCTGGTGGGCGGAGACTTTTATATATTTTAAACATTTATTTCTTTAACCTTTATTTAACTAGGCAAGTCAGTTAAGAACAAATTCTTATTTCAATGACAGAACTAAATCAAATCAAATCAAATCAAATCTACAGGTTTTTACCTTGTCAGCTCGGGGATTCAATCTTGAATCCTTCCGGTTACTAGTCCAACGCTCTAACCACTAGGCTACCTGCCACCTCTACACTCTAACCACTAGGCTACCTGCCGCCTCTACACTCTAACCACTAGGCTACCTTCCCGCGCAAGTGAGGATACTTAAAACTGTCCTACATGACTTCTATCAGCACATTCCCTTATGCCACTAGGGTGCGCTGAAACTCTACGCCACTTTTATTCTACCCACAGAAATGCATACAAGTACCTCCCTCGTCCAATGAAGCAGACTAGGATATGTTGCGGGATTCATCCGATAGCATTGAGGAGTTTACCACAACAGTCACGGGCTTCATCAATAAGACGATGTTGTCCCGACGGTGATTATAAGAATGTATTCAAACCAAAAACCATATGGATTAGAGGCAATATCCAGGCTGAGCTAAAGGCTAGTGCTACCGCTTACAATGAACGGGACACGGACAAGGACACGTACAAGAAATTCCGCTACGACCTCCGGTGGAATCCTGTTACACCGGCTACGACGCTCGTCGTACATGTCAGGGCTTGCAGACGATAACGGATTACAAAGGGAAACCCAGCCGTGAGCTGCCCAGCACTGCAGAACTCCCAAACAAGCTAAATGTCTTTTATGCTCGCTTTGAGGAATATAACACTGTGCCTTGTGTGAAAGATCCTGTTTTTCCAGATGACTGTATTTCTCTCCTGATGTGAGCAAAATGTTTAAACAGGTTCAAACTTCTTCGGGATAGGGGGCAGCATTTTCACTTTTGGATAAATAGCGTGCCCAATTTTAACTTCCTGCTACTCATCCCCAGAATATAAGATATGCATATTATTAGTAGATGTGTATAGAAAACACTCTGAAGTTTCTAAAACAGTTTGAATCATGTCTGTGATTATAACAGAACTTATGTAGCAGGCAAAACCCTGAGGACAAATCTTTCAGATTTGTTTTTTTTTGAGGTCACTGTCTATTCAATGAGGATCATTGGGAGACTCGATTTCTAAGGGACTTGTTTGCAGTTCCTACCGCTTCCACTGGATGTCACCAGTCTTTAGAAATTGGTTGAGGTTATTCCTTTGTGTATTGAAGAAGTAAGGCCATCTTGAATGACTGTCACGTTATGTGTATTGTTTGAGAGTTGCGCAAGACCAGAAAGGTAGCGTTAGTTTGTTGTCTTCCTGTATTGAACACAGATTACAATTTGATCGATTATTTACGTAAAAAAATACCTAAAGTTGCATTACAAAAGTAGTTTGAAATGTTTTGGCAAAGTTTACAGGTAACTTTTGAGATATTTTGTAGTGACGTTGTTCAAGTTGGAAGCTGTGTTTGTCTGGATCAAACGCCAAATAAATGGACATTTTGGAGATACATTGACGGAATTAATCAAACAAAACGACCATTTGTGATGTTTATGGGACATTTTGGAGTGCCAACAAAAGAAGCTCGTCAAAGGTAAGGCATGATTTTATTTCTGTGTTTTGTGTAGCGCCTGCAGGGTTGAAATATGCTTTCTCTCTTTGTTTACTGTTGTGCTCTCATCAGATAATAGCATCTTATGCTTTCGCCGAAAAGTATTTTTTGAACTCTGACATGTTGGCTGGATTCACAAGGAGTGCAGCTTTATTTTGGTTTCTTACATGTGTGATTTAATGAAGGTTTGATTTGTATAGTATTTTATTTGAATTTGGCGCTCTGCATTTACCCTGGCAATCTAGCATCCCCCCTATCCCAGAGAGGTTTTAACAGTCACAAGGCTGCCGGGCCAGATAGGAATAGCAGGGCTCGTTATCAAAACATACGCAGGCCAGCTGGCAAGTGTCTTCACAGACATTTTCAATCTCTCCTTGTCCCCCCCGTCTGTAATCCCAACATGTTTCAAGCTTTCAAGCTTTCGACACCTTGTAGAATAATCATGGAGGTGATGGAGTCCAGGTGAGTGACAGATATAGGGAAGGTAATCATGGAGGTGATGGAGTCCAGGTGAGTGACAGATATAGGGAAGGTAATCATGGAGGTGATGGAGTCCAGGTGAGTGACAGATACAGGCAAGGTAATCATGGAGGTGATGGAGTCCAGGTGAGTGACAGATATAGGGAAGATAATCAAGGAGGTGATGGAGTCCAGGTGAGTGACAGATATAGGGAAGGTAATCATGGAGGTGATGGAGTCCAGGTGAGAGTCATGGGGGCGCTTGACGATGGTGACAGGAGTGCAGGATAATCAGCAGCCTGATGACCAAGACGCCGGAGAGGGAGTACACGTGACAGTAGTGATAAATAAAAAGGCTAGACGGAAACCTGGTTCATGTCAACTTTGGCTTCTTCATAGAGCAGATCTGGCTTCTTCACACAACAGATCTGGCTTCTTCATAGTGGCCTATGCAAGTTCAAACCCCCGAGCTGACAAGGTACAAATCTGTTGTTCTGCCCCTGAACAGGCAGTTAACCCACTGTTCCTAGGCTGTCATTGAAAATAAGAATTTGTTCTTAAATGACTTGCCTAGTTAAATAAAGGTTAAATAAAAAAATTGAGCTCTGGCTTCTTCATAAGGTTCATCTGGCTTCTTCATAGAGCAGATCTGGCTTCTTCACACAACAGATCTGGCTTCCTCATACGGTTTATCTGGCTTCATAGATCATGTCCATTCAGGGATCTCCCCCGGGCTGTATACCTGTATGGTAATTCACCTGAACAAATCCCAATCTACAGAGGTCAGTTGTTAGGGGCAACAAGCCCCCATTGGGTGGAGCCAGGCTGCTATGTTTTCAGAAGCAGGTTAGTTGGGTGAAGGGAGGGACAATACATGGCACGTGTGTGTGTGTGTGTGTGTGTGTGTGTGTGTGTGTGTGTGTGTGTGTGTGTGTGTGTGTGTGTGTGTGTGTGTGTGTGTGTGTGTGTGTGTGTGTGTGTGCGCGTGTACGTGCTTGTGAGTGTCGGCCTTCGTAATGATTTTCTCATTTGAACACGTGCCAGCAGCTCCACCTCATCTGAAACCGTTCTGGATGGAATATAACTCCTCCAGGTGTATAATGGATTATTTTATCAAATCTCATTTTTATTTAAATCGCCGTATGTTGGCGTCAGACCAGATCTTTCTCATCTCATCTCACTTCTGCTTACCGGTAGTCATTTACTAAACAGTCCTTCTGAAATGGACATGATTTAAATACCAAATCTATTTTGGTCAATATTTTGGTTGGGCTAGCCTGTGTCTGTTTCCACCCTGATTGGGCTAGCCTGTGTCTGTACCACCCTGATTGGGCTAGCCTGTGTCTGTTCCAACCTGATTGGGCTAGCCTGTGTCTGTTTCCACCCTGATTGGGCTAGCCTGTGTCTGTTTCCACCCTGATTGGGCTAGCATGTGTCTGTACCACCCTGATTGGGCTAGCCTGTGTCTGTTCCACCCTGATTGGGATAGTATGTGTCTGTACCACCCTGATTGGGCTAGCCTGTGTCTGTACCACCCTGATTGGGCTAGCCTGTGTCTGTTCCACCCTGGTTGGACTAGCCTGTGTCTGTTCCACCCTGATTGGGCTAGCCTGTGTCTGTTCTACCCTGATTGGGCTAGCCTGTGTCTGTTCCACCCTGATTGGGCTAGCCTGTGTCTGTGCACCCTGATTGGGCTAGCCTGTGTCTGTCCCACCCTGATTGGGCTAGCCTGTGTCTGTTCCACCCTGATTGGGCTTGCCTGTGTCTGTGCCACCCTGATTGGGCTTGCCTGTGTCTGTGCCACCCTGATTGGGCTAGCCTGTGTCTGTGCCAGACAAGGCTGACAGCAGCTGGGAATCCCTTACATCTGTCACCAGGCCGGGGCCACTAGGCTAAGCAACTCAGGGCCTGGGTGACAAGCACCACAGGTAGAGGGACAGATGGAATGAAAGAGAACCTACACACACAGCTATGTAGAATATTAATGAGACACACAACTAATTATTTAGTTATTTCTTATTTATAATAATTTAAACAACATTTTAGACACAACATTCAATTAAAATGTGTAAAAGTAAAGGAGATATCATAATCAAAATTTCCCCTAATTTAAGAAATAATTATATAATAAAAGATATCTCACGCACACACACACACTCTCTCTCTCTCTCTCTCTCTCTCTCTCTCTCTTCTCTCTCTCATCCTCCTCGTCTCTCTCTCTCTCTCCTTCTCTCTCTGTCTTCTCTTTCTCTTCCTCTCCTCTCTCTCTCTGTCTGTCTCTCTCTCTCATCCCTCTCTCTCTGTCTTCTCTCTCTCTTCTCTCTCTGTGTCTCTCTATCCTTCATCTCTCTCTCTGTGTCTCTCTCTCTCTCTGTGTCCTCTCTGTTTCTCTCTCTCTCTTCTCTCTCTCTCTCTCTCTCTCTCTCTCTCTCTCTCTCTCTCGTCTCTCTCTGTTCTCTCTGTCTCTCTCTCTCTCTCTCTCTCTCTGTCTCTATGTCTCCTCCCCTCTACTCTCTCTCTCCCTCGTCTCTCTCTCCTCTCTCTCTCTGTGTTCTCTCTCTCTCCTCTCTTCTCTGTGTCTCTCTCTCTCTCTCTCTCTGTCTCTCTCTCTCTCTCTCTCTCTCTCTCTGTCTCTCTGTTCTCTCTCTCTCTGTCCTCTCTCCTCTCTCTCTCTCTCTTCTCTGGTCTCTTCCATCTCTCTCTCTTCTCTATGTCTCTTTCTCTCTCTGTTGTTCGTCTTCTCTCTTCTCTGTCTTCTCTCTGTTCTGGTCTCTCTCTCTATTCTCTCTTCTCTCTCTCTATCTCTTCTTATCTTGTCTCTCTCTCTCTCTCTGTGTTCTCTCTCTCTCCTTCTCCTCTCTCTGTCCTCTCTCTCTCTCTCTCTCTATCTCTCTCTCTCTCTCTTCTCTCTCTCTCTCTGTCTCTCTCCTCTCTTCTCTCTCTCTCTTTCTCTCTCTTCTCTCCCGCTCCTCTCTCTCTCTCTCTCTTCTCTCTCTCTCTCTCTTTGTCTCTCTCTCTCTCTCTCTCTCTCTTCTCTCTCTCTCTCTGTGTCTCCTTCTCTCTTCTCTCTCTCTGCTCTACGCTCTGTGTCTCTCTCTCTCTCTCTCTCTCTCTCTCTCTCTCTCTGTGTCTCTCTCTCTCTCTCTCTCTGTGTCTATATCTGTGTCTCTCTGTGTCTCTCTCTCTCTCTCTCTGTCTCTCTTCTCTCTTCTCTCTCTCTCTGTGTCTCTTTGTCTCTCTTCTCCTATGTCTCTCTCTCTCTCTCTCTCTCGTTCTCTCTCCTGTCTCTGTCTCTCTCTCTCTCTCTCTAACTCTCTCTCTCTCTCTCTCTCTCTCTCCTCTCTCTTTTCAGACAGTGCTAAGTTTTCCAAAGGCAGAAATTAGCGGTGCGACGAAGAGTACAATAATGCGTAGCCTTCCTCTTTCACATGTCAAAAACATTTGAACTGAATGATTAATCTGGGTCTCCATGGTCAGCCCTGCGGTCAGGCTCCGGGCCTCGCCCCTGCCAACGCACCTGCCACTCTCTGCCCCGGCTCCCGTCTGGCCCCAGCGCAGTACGGAGAGAGAGAGGACGCCTCAACTCTTGGGTCCAGCTGTTCCACTTGCTATAAGGAAGGAAAGCCAGCTCTGTGCTGCGGAGGAGTCCATGAGTCCTCAACGGCACCCTGATCACTACATAGGTCACTATTTTTGACCAGAGCCCGGTGCGATATATAGGGAATAGGGTGTGATTTGACGACCTGGCCTGGCCATGGGGATCCCTCATCCGTGAACAACGCTTATCCACTAACCTTAATTAAGTAGAGGAGAGGAGAGAGAGATAGAGAGAGTTGCTGTCGTCCCTATGTCTGTGTAGAACTAGAGCTGTCTCCCACCCTGCGACCCATGCTCTGGCTGCATCCCCAGGGGGCCCTGGTCTAAAGTAGTGCACTATATAGGGAATAGGGTTCCATGGGCTGTGGGGGCCAGTGTGGTAGGTGGGGCCCAGCCAGACATTCAGCTGTGAGGGACAGTGTGGTAGGTGGGGCCCAGCCAGACATCCAGCTGTGAGGGACAGTGTGGTAGGTGGGGCCCAGCCAGACATCCAGCTGTGAGGGACAGTGTGGGACGTGGGGCCCAGCCAGACATTCAGCTGTGAGGGACAGTGTGGTAGGTGGTGCCCAGCCAGACCTAACGCTGTGAGGGACAGTGTGGTAGGTGGGGCCCAGCCAGACATTCAGCTGTGAGAGACAGTGTGGTAGGTGGGGCCCAGCTAGACATTCAGCTGTGAGGGACAGTGTGGTAGGTGGTGCCCAGCCAGACCTACAGCTGTGAGGGACAGTGTGGTAGGTAGGGCCCAGCCAGACATTCAGCTGTGAGGGACAGTGTGGTAGGTGGGGCCCAGCCAGACATTCAGCTGTGAGGGACAGTGTGGTAGGTGGGGCCCAGCCAGACATTCAGCTGTGAGGGACAATGTGGTAGGTGGGGCCCATCCAGACATTCAGCTGTGAGGGACAGTGTAGTAGGTGGTGCCCAGCCAGACCTACAGCTGTGAGGGACAGTGTGGTAGGTGGGGCCCAGCCAGACATTCAGCTGTGAGGGACAGTGTGGTAGGTGGGGCCCAGCCAGACATTCAGCTGTGAGGGACAGTGTGGTAGGTGGGGCCCAGCCAGACCTACAGCTGTGAGGGACAGTGTGGTAGGTGGGGCCCAGACAGACATTCAGCTGTGAGGGACAGTGTGGTAGGTGGGGCCCAGACAGACATTCAGCTGTGAGGGACAGTGTGGTAGGTGGGGCCTATTCAGACATTCAGCTGTCAGGGACAGTGTGGTAGGTGGGGAACAGACAGACATTCAGCTGTGAGGGACAGTGTGGTAGGTGGGGCCCATACAGACATTCAGCTGTGAGGGACAGTGTGGTAGGTGGGACCCAGCCAGACATTCAGCTGTGAGGGACAGTGTGGTAGGTGGGGCCCAGCCAGACATTCAGCTGTGAGGGACAGTGTGGTAGGTGGGGCCCAGCCAGACATTCAGCTGTGAGGGACAGTGTGGTAGGTGGGCCCAGACAGACATTCAGCTGTGAGGGACAGTGTGGTAGGTGGGGCCCAGCCAGACATTCAGCTGTGAGGGACAGTGTGGTAGGTGGGGCCCAGCCAGACATTCAGCTGTGAGGGACAGTGTGGTAGGTGGGGCCCAGCCAGACATTCAGCTGTGAGGGACAGTGTGGTAGGTGGGGCCCAGCCAGACATTCAGCTGTGAGGGACAGTGTGGTAGGTGGGGCCCAGCCAGACATTCAGCTGTGAGGGCCAGTATGGTAGGTGGGGCCCAGCCAGACATTCAGCTGTGAGGGACAGTGTGGTAGGTGGGGCCGAGACATACATTCAGCTGTGAGGGACAGTGTGGTAGGTGGGGCCCAGCCAGACATTCAGCTGTGAGGGACAGTGTGGTAGGTGGGGCCCAGACAGACATTCAGCTGTGAGGGACAGTGTGGTAGGTGGGGCCCAGACAGACATTCAGCTGTGAGGGACAGTGTGGTAGGTGGGGCCCAGCCAGACATTCAGCTGTGAGGGACAGTGTGGTAGGTGGGGCCCAGCCAGACATTCAGCTGTGAGGGACAGTGTGGTAGGTGGGGCCCAGACAGACATTCAGCTGTGAGGGACAGTGTGGTAGGTGGGGCCCAGCCAGACATTCAACTGTGAGGGACAGTGTGGTAGGTGGGGCCCAGCCAGACATTCAGCTGTGAGGGACAGTGTGGTAGGTGGGGCCCAGCCAGACATTCAGCTGTGAGGGACAGTGTGGTAGGTGGGGCCCAGACAGACATTCAGCTGTGAGGGACAGTGTGGTAGGTGGGGCCCAGCCAGACATTCAGCTGTGAGGGACAGTGTGGTAGGTGGGGCCCAGCCAGACATTCAGCTGTGAGGGACAGTGTGGTAGGTGGGGCCCAGACAGACATTCAGCTGTGAGGGACAGTGTGGTAGGTGGTGCCCAGTCAGACATTCAGCTGTCAGGGACAGTGTGGTAGGTGGGGCCCAGACAGACATTCAGCTGTGAGGGACAGTGTGGTAGGTGGGGCCCAGCCAGACATTCAGCTGTGAGGGACAGTGTGGTAGGTGGGGCCCAGCCAGACATTCAGCTGTGAGGGACAGTGTGGTAGGTGGGGCCCAGACAGACATTCAGCTGTGAGGGACAGTGTGGTAGGTGGGGCCCAGCCAGACATTCAGCTGTGAGGGACAGTGTGGTAGGTGGACCCAGACAGACATTCAGCTGTGAGGGACAGTGTGGTAGGTGGTGCCCAGTCAGACATTCAGCTGTCAGGGACAGTGTGGTAGGTGGGGCCCAGACAGACATTCAGCTGTGAGGGACAGTGTGGTAGGTGGGGCCCAGCCAGACATTCAGCTGTGAGGGACAGTGTGGTAGGTGGGGCCCAGCCAGACATTCAGCTGTGAGGGACAGTGTGGTAGGTGGGGCCCAGACAGACATTCAGCTGTGAGGGACAGTGTGGTAGGTGGGGCCCAGACAGACATTCAGCTGTGAGGGACAGTGTGGTAGGTGGGGCCTATTCAGACATTCAGCTGTCAGGGACAGTGTGGTAGGTGGGGAACAGACAGACATTCAGCTGTGAGGGACAGTGTGGTAGGTGGGGCCCATACAGACATTCAGCTGTGAGGGACAGTGTGGTAGGTGGGACCCAGCCAGACATTCAGCTGTGAGGGACAGTGTGGTAGGTGGGGCCCAGCCAGACATTCAGCTGTGAGGGACAGTGTGGTAGGTGGGGCCCA
Source organism: Oncorhynchus kisutch (assembly GCF_002021735.2). Classification (NCBI taxonomy): domain Eukaryota; kingdom Metazoa; phylum Chordata; class Actinopteri; order Salmoniformes; family Salmonidae; genus Oncorhynchus; species Oncorhynchus kisutch. Next base: position 7,421,139 of record NC_034179.2, on the reverse strand, counting down.
GCCAGACATTCAGCTGTGAGGGCCAGTGTGGTAGGTGGGGCCCAGCCAGACATTCAGCTGTGAGGGACAGTGTGGTAGGTGGGGCCCAGCCAGACATTCAGCTGTGAGGGCCAGTATGGTAGGTGGGGCCCAGCCAGACATTCAGCTGTGAGGGACAGTGTGGTAGGTGGGGCCGAGACATACATTCAGCTGTGAGGGACAGTGTGGTAGGTGGGGCCCAGCCAGACATTCAGCTGTGAGGGACAGTGTGGTAGGTGGGGCCCAGACAGACATTCAGCTGTGAGGGACAGTGTGGTAGGTGGGGCCCAGACAGACATTCAGCTGTGAGGGACAGTGTGGTAGGTGGGGCCCAGCCAGACATTCAGCTGTGAGGGACAGTGTGGTAGGTGGGGCCCAGCCAGACATTCAGCTGTGAGGGACAGTGTGGTAGGTGGGGCCCAGACAGACATTCAGCTGTGAGGGACAGTGTGGTAGGTGGGGCCCAGCCAGACATTCAGCTGTGAGGGACAGTGTGGTAGGTGGGGCCCAGCCAGACATTCAGCTGTGAGGGACAGTGTGGTAGGTGGGGCCCAGCCAGACATTCAGCTGTGAGGGACAGTGTGGTAGGTGGGGCCCAGACAGACATTCAGCTGTGAGGGACAGTGTGGTAGGTGGGGCCCAGCCAGACATTCAGCTGTCAGGGACAGTGTGGTAGGTGGGGCCCAGCCAGACATTCAGCTGTGAGGGACAGTGTGGTAGGTGGGGCCCAGACAGACATTCAGCTGTGAGGGACAGTGTGGTAGGTGGTGCCCAGTCAGACATTCAGCTGTCAGGGACAGTGTGGTAGGTGGGGCCCAGACAGACATTCAGCTGTGAGGGACAGTGTGGTAGGTGGGGCCCAGCCAGACATTCAGCTGTGAGGGACAGTGTGGTAGGTGGGGCCCAGCCAGACATTCAGCTGTGAGGGACAGTGTGGTAGGTGGGGCCCAGACAGACATTCAGCTGTGAGGGACAGTGTGGTAGGTGGGGCCCAGCCAGACATTCAGCTGTGAGGGACAGTGTGGTAGGTGGGCCCAGACAGACATTCAGCTGTGAGGGACAGTGTGGTAGGTGGTGCCCAGTCAGACATTCAGCTGTCAGGGACAGTGTGGTAGGTGGGGCCCAGACAGACATTCAGCTGTGAGGGACAGTGTGGTAGGTGGGGCCCAGCCAGACATTCAGCTGTGAGGGACAGTGTGGTAGGTGGGGCCCAGCCAGACATTCAGCTGTGAGGGACAGTGTGGTAGGTGGGGCCCAGACAGACATTCAGCTGTGAGGGACAGTGTGGTAGGTGGGGCCCAGCCAGACATTCAGCTGTGAGGGACAGTGTGGTAGGTGGGGCCCAGCCAGACATTCAGCTGTGAGGGACAGTGTGGTAGGTGGGGCCCAGACAGACATTTGGAGCAGTAGAAAGAGATATAAGCACGTGTCTTAGGCCTACACTACAGCTGTTCACCTCACTGCTGGGCTGACACACACACACACGCACACACATACACGACGGGCTCAGGCTGGCTCACTCGGCAGATGCCATTCTTTGTGAAATTAGTCTGCAGCTGGATATGCACCCTTTGGGACCAGTCTGACCTGTCCGACCTGTCTGACCTGTTTATCCTGTCTGACCTGTCTGTCCAGTCTGACCTGTCTGACCTGTATCCTGTCTGACAAGTCTGTCCTGTCTGACCTGTCTATCCTGTCTGACCTGTCTGTCCAGTCTGACCTGTCTGACCTGTCTATCCTGTCCGACCTGTCCGACCTGTCTGTCCTGTCTGACCTGTCTATCCTGTCCTGTCTGACCTGTCTGTTCTGTCTGACCAGTCTGACCAGTCTGTCCTGTCTGATCTGTCTGTCCAGTCTGACCTGTCTGTCTAGTCTGTCCAGTCTGACCAGTCTGACCAGTCTGTCCTGTCTGACCAGTCTGTCCTGTCTGACCAGTCTATCCTGTCTGACCTGTCTATCCTGTCTGACCAGTCTGACCAGTCTGACCTGTCTGTCCAGTCTGACCTGTCTGTCCTGTCTGACAAGTCTGACTAGTCTGACCAGTCTGTCCTGTCTGATCAGTCTGTCCTGTCTGACCAGTCTATCCTGTCTGACCTGTCTATCCTGTCTGACCCGTCTGTCCCGTCTGTCCTGTCTGTCCTGTCTGTCCAGTCTGTCCAACCTGGTAGTGTGAGGGTTCCTACTCAGTAGCGTGAGGGTTTCTACCTGGTAGTGTGAGGGTTCCTACCTGAGGATTCCTACCTGGTAGTGTGAGGGTTCCTACCTGGTAGTGTGAGGTTTCCTACCTGGTAGTGTGAGGGTTCCTACCTGGTAGTGTGAGGGTTCCTACCTGGTAGTGTGAGGGTTCGTACCCGGTAGTGTGAGGGTTCCCACCTGGTAGAGTGAGGGTTTCTACCTGGTAGAGTGAGTGTTTCTACCCTGTAGCATGAGGGTTCCCACCTGGTGGAGTGAGGGTTACTGCCTACCTGGTAGCATGAGGGTTCCTACCTACCTGGTAGAGTGAGGGCATCTACCTGGTAGCGTGAGGGTTACTTCCTGGTAGAGTGAGGGTTCCTACCTACCTGGTAGAGTGAGGGTTCCTACCTACGTGGTAGGATGAGGGTTCCTACCTGGTAGAGTGAGGGTTCCTACCTACCTGGTAGCATGAGGGTTCCTACCTGGTAGAGTGAGGGTTCTTACCTGGTAGCGTGCGGGTTCCTACCTGGTAGAGTGAGGGTTCTTACCTGGTAGCATGCGGGTTCCTACCTACCTGGTAGCATGAGGGTTCCTACCTGGTAGAGTGAGGGTTCCTACCTGGTAGCGTGAGGGTTCCTACCTACCTGGTAGCGTGAGGGTTCCTACCTACCTGGTAGAGTGAGGGTTCCTACCTGGTAGCATGAGCGTTTCTACCTGGTAGTGTGAGGGTTGCTGCCTGCGACACACACACACACACACATACCACGAGAGAGAGAGAGAGAGAGAGAGAGGAGAGAGAGAGAGAGAGAGAGAGAGAGAGAGGAGAGAGAGAGAGAGAGAGAGAGAGAGATAACAGGCTTCTTAATTAACCAGTGCAGAAATTATTTGAGTCCGGAACAATTAAATGGAACCCTCAAGTGCCTCTGCAGTCACGCGGGACCACACCCCTGGATTGACCTCGGTCTGAGACCTTCAACGTTCCAGGTGTTAGAACAAGGAACACGGAACACCTTCCCAGCACAGGTACTTCCTGTCTGGGAATGATGCTCGGTTCAGAGGGTGAGAGTTCTCGTCTTACCGGAGATGTCATGGTGTTGGCGTAGGCGAAGCGTCTTTACTAAGTCTGCAGATGCTTAGCACCCAGCATTAGTTCGGCAGGAGGAAGAAAATGTGTAGAGAGACACACTAGTTTGGATGTTTGTGAAGAAGACAAATTCTCAATTTTCTCATTTAAAAAAAAACCAAACATACATATCCTCTCTCTTGCTCACGTGTTTAGCCCGAGGTTGCGTAGTGAGCACTCTGAATCACTGGCAGCAAAATTATTCCTATCTCACGCACTTCTTATACAGGTTCATTGCATAATTTTGTAATCAAATAAATTAAGGTATGGCTAAATGCACTTTGTGATTGTGAGCATTTGTGTCGAGTTCAACGCCTTCGTAACAGCGATAACTCCAACAGCAAGCAGCACTTAATGAATTTAAAACGGTGTCTCCGATTTCCATCTAAGTCAGTGAAGCCTTGGAACCTATGGGAAACAGGCACCATTTGGCATTTATGTAAATGAGAGAAACAAGATGGCCGCCTGCCAAATCCTGTCAGTAAACAAAGCTTGTTTGACTGCTATGGAGAGAAAACATTTTTAAGGGGGTCTAATCAAGATGTGTGTTCACGGTAGATGTATTCGATGTGAGCAGTCCACCTTAAACCAAGTGGCTCTGACCATATAAAATATTCATTATCTTGTGATCCAGTAAGTCTGTTGGTCTGATTCTAAAATGGCACCCTATTCCCTATATAGTGCACTACCCATAGGGCTGTGGTCAAAAGTAGTGCACTACCCATAGGGCTGTGGTCAAAAGTAGTGCACTACCCATAGGGCTGTGGTCAAAAGTAGTGCACTACCCATAGGACTGTGGTCAGAAGTAGTGCACTATACAGGGAATAGGGTGTTATTTGGGATGTACATTCTGTTGGTCTGCATCCTAATCCTCTACATTGTTGCCTGGCCTCTTCTATAAAGACCCTGGGTAGCCATGGCAGCCACACGTTCCCAATGCCAACTAAACACACCAATTAGCATGGTTTTGGGTTTGGATATTGGATGATGTCAGGGTTAGAGAACACCTAGTTTGAATTGATCAAATTAACTCATTCACTGTGGATGGTAATGAAAGCCTACTGGTATGACCAATTAACTCATTCACTGTGGATGGTAATGAAACCCCACTGGGATGACCAATTAACTCATTCACTGTGGATGGTAATGAAACCCCACTGGGATGACCAATTAACTCATTCACTGTGGATGGTAATGAATCCCCACTGGTATGACCAATTAACTCATTCACTGTGGATGGTAATGAAACCCCACTGTGGAAGGTAATGAAACTCCACTGTGGAAGGTAATGAAACCCCACTGTGGAAGGTAATGAAACACCACTGTGGACAGTAATGAAACCCCACTGTGGAAGGTAATGAAACCCCACTGGTATGACCAATTAACTAATTCACTGTGGACAGTAATGAAACCCCACTGTGGAAGGTAATGAAACCCCACGGGTATGACCAATTAACTCATTCACTGTGGACAGTAATGAAACCCCACTGTGGAAGGTAATGAAACCCCACTGTGGAAGGTAATGAAACCCCACTGGTATGACCAATTAACTCATTCACTGTGGACAGTAATGAAACCCCACTGTGGAAGGTAATGAAACCCCACTGGTATGACCAATTAACTCATTCACTGTGGACAGTAATGAAACCCCACTGTGGAAGGTAATGAAACCCCACTGTGGAAGGTAATGAAACCCCACTGGTATGACCAATTAACTCATTCACTGTGGATGCTAATGATCATAGCCTTTCACCTGGATTCACCTGGTCATTCAATGTCATTGAAAGAGCAGCTGTTGTTGAACTTTTTGTACACTCAATGTATATATCACTTTTACACTGTTACTATTGTCATATAAGGAGCTTTTCAGGCCAGGACAGGGTCCAATGATTTCAGAAACTGACTATTTTAACAAGGTATGTTGTCATTACCATCCACAGTGGGGTTTCATTACTGTCCACAGTGGGGTTTCATTACCTTCCACAGTGGGGTTTCATTACCTTCCACAGTGGGGTTTCATTACTGTCCCCAGTGGGGTTTCATTACTGTCCACAGTGGGGTTTCATTACCTTCCACAGTGGGGTTTCATTACCTTCCACAGTGGGGTTTCATTACCTTCCACAGTGGGGTTTCATTACTGTCCCCAGTGGGGTTTCATTACTGTCCACAGTGGGGTTTCATTACCTTCCACAGTGGGGTTTCATTACTGTCCCCAGTGGGGTTTCATTACTGTCCACAGTGGGGTTTCATTACTGTCCACAGTGGGGTTTCATTACTGTCCACAGTGGGGTTTCATTACTGTCCACAGTGGGGTTTCATTACCTTCCACAGTGGGGTTTCATTACCTTCCACAGTGGGGTTTCATTAGCATCCACAGTGGGGTTTCATTACCTTCCACAGTGGGGTTTCATTATCTTCCACAGTGGGGTATCATTACTGTCCACAGTGGGGTTTCATTACCTTCCACAGTGGGGTTTCATTACCTTCCACAGTGGGGTTTCATTACCGTTCACAGTGGGGTTTCATTACCTTCCACAGTGGGGTTTCATTACCTTCCACAGTGGGGTTTCATTACCTTCCACAGTGGGGTTTCATTACCATCCACAGTGGGGTTTCAATACCATCCACAGTGGGGTTTCATTACTGTCCATAGTGGGGTTTCATTACCATCCACAGTGGGGTTTCATTACCTTCCACAGTGGGGTTTCATTACTGTCCACAGTGGGGTTTCATTACCTTCCACAGTGAGGTTTCATTACCATCCACAGTGGGGTTTCATTACCTTCCACAGTGGGGTTTCATTACCTTCCACAGTGGGGTTTCATTGCTGTCCACAGTGGGGTTTCATTACTGTCCACAGTGGGGTTTCATTACCGTCCACAGTGGGGTTTCATTACTGTCCACAGTGGGGTTTCATTACTGTCCACAGTGGGGTTTCATTACCATCCACAGTGGGGTTTCATTACCGTCCACAGTTGGGTTTCATTACCGTCCACAGTGGGGTTTCATTACCGTCCACAGTGGGGTTTCATTACCTTCCACAATGGGGTTTCATTATCATCCACAGTGGGGTTTCATTACCGTCCACAGTGGGGTTTCATTACTGTCCACAGTGGGGTTTCATTACTGTCCACAGTGAGGTTTCATTACCATCCACAGTGGGGTTTCATTACCGTCCACAGTGGGGTTTCATTACTGTCCACAGTGGGGTTTCATTACCTTCCACAGTGGGGTTTCATTACTGTCCCCAGTGGGGTTTCATTACTGTCCACAGTGGGGTTTCATTACCGTCCACATTGGGGTTTCATTACTGTCCACAGTGGGGTTTCATTACCTTCCACAGTGGGGTTTCATTACCTTCCACAGTGGGGTTTCATTACCGTCCACAGTGGGGTTTCATTACCGTCCACAGTGGGGTTTCATTACCTTCCACAATGGGGTTTCATTATCATCCACAGTGGGGTTTCATTACCTTCCACAGTGGGGTTTCATTACCTTCCACAGTGGGGTTTCATTACCTTCCACAGTGGGGTTTCATTACCTTCCACAGTGGGGTTATTGGTGTCAGTTGTAAAATCCACTTCAATCAGTGTAGACGAAGGGGAGGAGACGCGTTAAAGAAGGATGTGTAGAGCCCATGCCCTGAGAAATTGAGCCTGTACTGAGGGGGTGTGGGGCACAACTCAATATTGGGAAGGTGTTCCTAATGTTTGGTACGGTATACCCAGTGTATATTGTCCTCAATTACACCAATTAATCTTACACGTGTAATGAATATATTTTTTTGTTGTTGCTGAAAGTACCAAACACTTATCTTCCGCCTGAAGATGAAACGACCCTTCTAATATAATGCATTATTAAACCCTCTACTGTTTTACATTTACCAGGAACCTCACTTTAGCTCCGACAAGCATTCTAAACGACACCCTATCACCTAGCTAGTGCTCTACTTTGTACCAGGGCCCATAGGGGAATCCTATCATACTCTGGTCCTAAAGTAGAGTACTAAATAGGAGCTAGGCTACCATTTGGGACACGATCCCCCTGTGTAATTAATGGAGTGGCCGTTCTGCCTCCCTACATCAGGTTCTGGTCATTTATCAGGACGGCACTAATGAACACTTAACAGGGGAGTTATTCGCTCTGTAGTTAGATAGAAAGAGTGTTTCCTGCTTGGCTGGTTAACATTTATAACCTTTCTAATGTCATTATGGCTGTGTTAAAGTTGGACTGTAAATGTGGTATTCAACACTCTGGAGTATCAACTCACTTTACACATTCATCGGCTGTAATTCCGCGTTCTAACATCAGCCAGTCAGAGCAGGACAATGCAACAGGACAATTATGAGGTAATATTCATCAGCCAGTCAGAGCAGGACAATGCAACAGGACAATTATGAGGTAATATTCATCAGCCAATCAGAGCAGGACAATGCAACAGGACAATTATGAGGTAATATTCATCAGCCAATCAGAGCAGGACAATGCAACAGGACAATTATGAGGTCATATTCATGTTTTTTAGTGTTCTGTTTACTCTTCCCAGCAAGCACATAATGTTCTGAGAACCATATTTATTCTTCTTTGTGTTGTTGTCTGTGTCACACCGCTTTGCTTTATCTTGGTCAGGGTCGCAGTTGTAAATGAGAACTTGTCCTCGACTAGTTTACCTGGTTAAATAAAGGTGAAATTAAAAATAAATGAAAAATAAAAATTTGCGCTTGGTGAGAGTGTGGTTGTCCTATGGTCTAAAAAAAATATATTAAACATTTTTATTTAACTAGATTATTTTACATACAAACTTCCCATAAAAATGGCCTTCGTTGCAAATAAGAATTTGTTTTTAACGTTCTGAGAACCATACAATATGTTTTTTTATTTTTTTCAGTAGTTCAGCATAACGTTTTCTACAGGTTTCCTCATTGTTCTATTAATGTAATGTTCCCAGAACATTATTTAAAACCTACCGAGAAGAACTTTCAGGAAACCATACTAAAACAGTTTTCAGAAGGAATGGATGGATATGTTTAGTAATGTCATCAGAAGAGCCAATTAACTCCTATTTATAAAATGCCTCAACATATGATAAGTACAAGTAAGAAAAGTAGAACAGAACAAGGTCAAACCTCTGGCATGACAAATACCCAGCAGTTTGATTTTAATGTAGTCTCTATATTCCATCCATCCCTCTCACCTTTCTGTCCCTCTATCCCTCCTTCCCTCTATTCCTCCATCTCTCTATTCCTCCATCTCTCCATCCTTCCATCATTCTATCCCTCTATCCAAATCAAATCAAATGTATTTATATAGCCCTTCGTACATCAGCTGATATCTCAAAGTGCTGTACAGAAACCCAGCCTAAAACCCCAAACAGCAAGCAATGCAGGTGTAGAAGCACGGTGGCTAGGAAAAACTCCCTAGAAAGGCCAAAACCTAGGAAGAAACCTAGAGAGGAACCAGGCTATGTGGGGTGGCCAGTCCTCTTCTGGCTGTGCCGGGTGGAGATTATAACAGAACATGGCCAAGATGTTCAAATGTTCATAAATGACCAGCATGGTCAAATAATAATAAGGCAGAACAGTTGAAACTGGAGCAGCAGTCAGGTAGTCCTGGGGCATGGTCCTAGGGCTCAGGTCCTCCGAGAGAGAGAAAGAAAGAGAGAAGGAGAGAATTAGAGAACGCACACAGGACACCGAATAGGACAGGAGAAGTACTTCAGATATAACAAACTGACCCTAGCCCTCCGACACAAACTACTGCAGCATAAATACTGGAGGCTGAGACAGGAGGGGTCAGGAGACACTGTGGCCCCATCCGAGGACACCCCCGGACAGGGCCAAACAGGAAGGATATAACCCCACCCACTTTGCCAAAGCACAGCCCCCACACCACTAGAGGGATATCTTCAACCACCAACTTACCATCCTGAGACAAGGCTGAGTATAGCCCACAAAGATCTCCGCCATGGCACAACCCAAGGGGGGGCGCCAACCCAGACAGGATGACCACATCCCTCCTTACCTACATCCCTCTATCCCTCTATCCATCTATTCCTCCATCTCTCCATCCTTCCATCATTCTATCCCTCTATCCCTCCTTACCTACATCCCTCTATCCATCTATCCCTCCATCCCTCTATCCCTTCATCCCACAACAGTCTCCCGAAGAGTGTTTAAAATGTACAGCACCCACACAGTACTGCTACTGTAGTACAGAGTATATGGCCCAGAGCCCCACAGTGATGCTACTGTAGTACAGAGTATTTGCTAAGCTATTTGCTTACCTTGTCATTATGCCAAAAATTATTTTGAATAATGCAATTAAGATATGCATATTTAGCATACATTCTACAGTGGGGAATGTAGCAGTCAGCAGATAGTGGGTGTGTGCTGTGCTGTGTGTGTGTTGTGTGTGTGCTGTGTGTGTGCTGTGTGTGTGCTGTGCTGTGTGTGTGTGTGTGCTGTGTGTGTGCTGTGCTGTGTGTGTGTTGTGTGCTGTGTGTGTGTTGTGTGTGTGCTGTGTGTGTGCTGTGTGTGTGTGTGCTGTGTGTGTGTGTGCTGTGTGTGTGCTGTGTATGTGCTGTGTGTGTGCTGTGTGTGTGCTGTGTGTGTGTTGTGTGCTGTGTGTGTGTTGTGTGCTGTGTGTGTGCTGTGTGTGTGCTGTGTGTGTGTTGTGTGTGTGCTGTGTGTGTGTGTGCTGTGTGTGTGTGTGCTGTGTGTGTGCTGTGTGTGTGCTGTGTGTGTGTGTGCTGTGTGTGTGTGTGCTGTGTGTGTGCTGTGTGTGTGCTGTGTGTGTGCTGTGTGTGTGCTGTGTGTGTGCTGTGTGTAGGGTACGTAACAACAGTTGGGTACATAACAACAGTAGGGCCCATAACAACAGTAGGGTAGATAACAACAGTAGGGTACATAACAACAGTATGGCCCATAACAACAGTAGGGTACATAACACCAGTAGGGTAGATAACACCAGTAGGGTAGATAACAACGATAGGGTACGTAACAACAGTAGGGTACATAACAACAGTACCGGTACAACAGTAGGGTATAGAGGAGAGGAGAAAGGGTAGGAGAGGCACAACATTAATCTTTCGCTGTCCCCAGGGACATACATATATATACAGTGAGAGTGAGACAGAGAGAGAGAGAGAGACAGAGAGAGGGAGAGAGACAGAGAGAGAGAGAGAGAGAGACAGAGAGAGGGAGAGAGACAGAGAGAGGGAGAGAGACAGAGAGAGGGAGAGAGACAGAGAGAGGGAGAGAGAGAGAGAGACAAAGTCAGTGACATTTTGGATTAATACACATTTCACGCATACAATTCTAAGGACACGCCTTACCCCAGGTGTGTGTGTGCCAGTCTAGCTCAGCTCTCTCTCCCTGGAGTGGGCACCTCTGTGAGGTGAGTGGTGGGCGGCAGGCGAGCAGCAGTGCCAACCATACTTCCCACCCTAATGAGCTGCAGCTGTCTGTAGCACTGTGGAGGAGAGGACAGAGGGATGAGGAGAGAAAGAGGAGAGGGATGAGGAGAGGAGCGAACAAGGACAAGAGGAGAGAGGAATGAGGAGAGGAGAGAAAGAGGAGGAGAGGAGAGGGAAGAGGAGAAGAGAGGAGGGGATGACAGGAGAGAGGGATGAGGAGAGTAGAGAACGAGGACGCGAGGGAGGAGGAGAGGAGAGAAAGAGGAGGAGAGGGGAGAGGGATGAGAGGAGAGTAGAGGAGGAGAGCAGAGAGGGAAGAGGAGAGGAGGAGAGCAGAGAGGGATGAGGAGAGGAGAGGAGGAGAGCAGAGAGGGAAGAGGAGAGGAGGGGATGACAGGAGAGAGGGATGAGGAGAGGAGAGGAGGAGAGAGGGAGATATGGGCAGAGGATAGGATGAGGAGAGAGAGATGAGGAGAGGAGAAGAGAAGAGGTGACTGAGGTAGCAGGGCTGGCATAAGAGGCAATTTATGCTCCACCATTACTACCACCACCACTACTATTACTACCACCACCACCACCATTACTACCACCACCATCACCACCATTACTACCACCACCATTACTACCACCACCATCACCACCATTACTACCACCACCATCACCATTACTACCACCACCATCACTACTACCACCACCATCACCATTACTACCACCACCATCACCACCATTACTACCACCACCATCACCACCATTACTACCACCACCACCACCACCATTACTACCACCACCATCACTACTACCACCACCATCACCATTACTACCACCACCATCACTACTACCACCACCACCACCATTACTACCACCACCATCACTACTACCACCACCACCACCATTACTACCACCACCACCACCACCATTACCACCACCACCACCACTCTCGCCACCACCACCACCATTACCACCGCCACCACTCTCACCACCACACCCACCCTCACCACCACCACCATTACCACCACCACCACTCTCACCACCACTCTCGCCACCACCACTCTCACCACCACTCTCACCACCACCACCATTACCACCACTCTCACCACTACCACCACCACCACCACCCCCACCACCATCCCACCAACACCGTCAAGAGAGAGATCATCAACATGTTTAAAAATATATAGATTTAGAGTTAGAGAAACTTGGATTTTTCTACAAGGACATATACAGGAAACAACCCTCCACAACATAACCTTCACTATGTAACCAGGACAAAAAGAAGCATAACAGAAACCTGAAAACACCATCCAACCTAGAACTGAGTGAGAAATGTTTAGTTTGAAGCTACTTTTAAAGCCAATAAAAAACTTTTTTTTAATAAATGTTACTTTATAAGGACTGAATGCTAAGTTAAAGGCTTCCAAGCTTGCTAGGACAGAACAGATCTGACTGCAACTTCAATTAGCACTGAGGTGTGAAGTGAGAGGTGTCAAAGCCCTTGAGCCCAACAATGGCAGGAGAGTTTCACAGCCGACCCCACCCAAATGCAGAGGCTTTTGAAGCCTCCTCACGCTGTGTAGAGGTCATTACAATACAGTTCCCTCTGGATGTAAAAAAATGACAAGGCACAGAAAGAGTACAAAAAGATGATCCTTATGGAAAAACAAGAGACGCTTTTCGCAGACTGATGTAAAAATGAGAACTTAACTTCTTGGTGATAGGGGGCAGTAATTTTCACGTCTAGATAAAATGCATGCCCAAATTCAACTGCCTGCTACTCATCCCCAGAGGATAAGACATGCATATTATTAGTAGATCTGGATAGAAAACACTCTGAAGTTTCTAAAACTGTTTGAATCATGTCTGTGAGTATAACAAAACTTATGTAGCAGGCGAAACCCCGAGGAGAAACCAGTCAGATTTTTTCTTTTAGGTCAATGTGTTTTCATTGGGAATACAGATTTCTAAGGGACGTTCTTGCAGTTCCTACGGCTTCCACTGGATGTCACCAATCGTTAGAAATTGGTTGAGGTTTTTCCTTTGTGTAATGAAGAAGTAGCCCTGTTAAAAACGAGGGTCACTTCAAGTGTACTGTTAGATAGAGGCGCGTGACCAGAAAGGTAGCGTCAGTTTGTTTTCTTCCTGTATTGAACACTGATCATCCCGTCTTCAATTTTATGGATTATTTACTTTTTAAAATACCTAAAGTTGTATTACAAAATTAGTTTGAAATGTTTTGGCAAAGTTTACAGGTAACTTTTGAGATAAGTTGGAACCGGTGTTTTCCTGGATCAAATAAATAAATGGAAATTTTGGGATATATATGGACGGAATTAATCGAAAAAAAAGGACCAATTGTGATGTTTATGGGACATATTGGAGTGCCAACAAAAGAAGCTCGTCAAAGGTAAGGCATGTTTTATATTTTATTTCTGCATTTTGTGTAGCGCCTGCAGGGTTGAAATATGCTACCCTCTTTGTTTACTGTTGTGCTCTCATCAGATAATAGCTTCTTATGCTTTTGCCGAAAAGCCTTTTTAAAATCTGACATGTTGGCTGGATTCACAACTTTCCCTGGCTTTTGCCCAAGTGGAACGCAAGCGTCCCCTATACCATAAGAAGTTAAGATAGGTGGAAACTCAGGATACTAGACAACAAGGACTCTGTGTCAGCCAATGTCAACTTGTACAGTTCTAGAACAGTATTGGTACAGGGTAACCCCCAAGCAGCACGAGAAGTGGAGTTGGAGAGAGACATGTCTGCAATCTGGACTGTGGTGAGACAACATGAACAGGAGAAAGAGCAGGAGCAGGAGAAGAACAGAGCACAAGAGGAGGATCAGACTGCTGGAGGAGAGGGTGGGGGTGGAGGGGATGGAGTGTGACAGAGAACAAGCCATTAGATAGCTGGCCACCCCCACAGAGAAGGCAGCAGAACAGCCCACCTCAGATCCTGACCAAAGTCTGGGCACCACAGCAGAACAGTTCAACCTAGACCCTGACCATAGCCTCAACACCACAGCAGAACAGCCCACCTCAGATCCTGAACATAGCCTCAACATCACAGCAGAACAGCCCACCTCAGATCCTGAACATAGCCTCAACACCACAGCAGAAGAGTTCAACCTAGACCCTGACCATAGCCTCAACACCACAGCAGAACAGTTCAACCTAGACCCTGACCATAGCCTCAACATCACAGCAGAACAGACAAATTGTCACACCCTGGTCTGTTTCACCTGTCCTTGTGCTGGTCTCCACCCCCTCCAGGTGTCACCCATCTTCCCCATTATCCCCTGTGTATTTAAACCTGTGTTTTCTGTCTGTCTGTGCCAGTTCGTCTTGTATGTCCTCACGTGACTGCATCTGGGTCTCGCCTTGTGCCCTTATACAAATGAATAACCCCAAGCCCAGGGGATCCCACCCCTCTGTCAGCCACCCTGATAGGCCTCCTGACAACCCCCCCACACCCACTGAGGACATACACAAGTCACAGATTGTACTCCTTATGGACTCAAATGGGAAATATATACAAGAAAACTAAAATGTCCCAAACAAACAGTGTCTGAACTCTGGTGTCCAACATGAAAGTCACACACACACCCAGGCCGTGAGCAGGCAAACAGGCCCAACCCCCACTCTTACACTAGCCCAAGCCAATAATAGTACCAGATGCTCAGCAGGCTCTGCTCACACTTACTGGCCTGAGGCCAAACCACACGACCAACAACATTGGACACTTTATGGAACACAAAGCCTTCACTTCTCATCCTGTAATATATCCAAGGTCAGAGGTCATCTGCCTTTGGCCTAAAGAGCAGGAACCTGGACATCACCAAAGAAATCAGAAATACAGACAATGTCATCCTACAAGATCAAATCAAATCAAATCAAATTTATTTATATAGCCCTTCGTACATCAGCTGATATCTCAAAGTGCTGTACAGAAACCCAGCCTAAAACCCCAAACAGCAAGCAATGCAGGTGGAGAAGCACGGTGGCTAGGAAAAACTCCCTAGAAAGGCCAATACCTAGGAAGAAACCTAGAGAGGAACCAGGCTATGTGGGGTGGCCAGTCCTCTTCTGGCTGTGCCGGGTGGAGATTATAACAGAACATGGTCAAGATGTTCAATGTTCATAAATGACCAGCATGGTCGAATAATAATAAGGCAGAACAGTTGAAACTAGAGCAGCAGCACAGTCAGGTGGAAGTTGAAACTGGAGCAGCAGCATGGCCAGGTAGACTGGGGACAGCAAGGAGTCATCATGTCAGGTAGTCCTGGGGCATGGTCCTAGGGCTCAGGTCAGTTGAAACTGGAACAGCAGCATGGCCAGGTGGACTGGGGACAGCAAGGAGTCATCATGTCAGGTAGTCCTGGGGCATGGTCCTAGGGCTCAGGTCCTCCGAGAGAGAGAAAGAAAGAGAGAAGGAGAGAATTAGAGAACGCACACTTAGATTCACACAGGACACCGAATAGGACAGGAGAAGTACTCCAGATATAACAAACTGACCCCAGCCCCCCGACACATAAACTACTGCAGCATAAATACTGGAGGCTGAAACAGGAGGGGTCAGGAGACACTGTGGCCCCATCCGAGGATACCCCCGGACAGGGCCAAACAGGAAGGATATAACCCCACCCACTTTGCCAAAGCACAGCCCCCACACCACTAGAGGGATATCTTCAACCACCAACCTACCATCCTGAGACAAGGCTGAGTATAGCCCACAAAGATCTCCGCCACGGCACAACCCAAGGGGGGGGGGGGGGGGGCGCCAACCCAGACAGGATGACCACAACAGTGAATCAACCCACTCAGGTGACGCACCCCCTCCAGGGACGGCATGAGAGAGCCCCAGCAAGCCAGTGACTCAGCCCCTGTAATAGGGTTAGAGGCAGAGAATCCCAGTGGAAAGAGGGGAACCGGCCAGGCAGAGACAGCAAGGGCGGTTCGTTGCTCCAGAGCCTTTCCGTTCACCTTCCCACTCCTGGGCCAGACTACACTCAATCATATGACCCACTGAAGAGATGAGTCTTCAGTAAAGACTTAAAGGTTGAGACCGAGTTTGCGTCTCTGACATGGGTAGGCAGACCGTTCCATAAAAATGGAGCTCTATAGGAGAAAGCCCTGCCTCCAGCTGTTTGCTTAGAAATTCTAGGGACAATTAGGAGGCCTGCGTCTTGTGACCGTAGCGTACGTATAGGTATGTACGGCAGGACCAAATCAGAGAGATAGGTAGGAGCAAGCCCATGTAATGCTTTGTAGGTTAGCAGTAAAACCTTGAAATCAGCCCTTGCTTTGACAGGAAGCCAGTGTAGAGAGGCTAGCACTGGAGTAATATGATCAAATTTTTTGGTTCTAGTCAGGATTCTAGCAGCCGTATTTAGCACTAACTGAAGTTTATTTAGTGCTTTATCCGGGTAGCCGGAAAATAGAGCATTGCAGTAGTCTAACCTAGAAGTGACAAAAGCATGGATTAATTTTTCTGCATCATTTTTGGACAGAAAGTTTCTGATTTTTGCAATGTTACGTAGATGGAAAAAAGCTGTCCTCGAAATGGTCTTGATATGTTCTTCAAAAGAGAGATCAGGGTCCAGAGTAACGCCGAGGTCCTTCACAGTTTTATTTGAGACGACTGTACAACCATTAAGATTAATTGTCAGATTCAACAGAAGATCTCTTTGTTTCTTGGGACCTAGAACAAGCATCTCTGTTTTGTCCGAGTTTAATAGTAGAAAGTTTGCAGCCATCCACTTCCTTATGTCTGAAACACATGCTTCTAGCGAGGGCAATTTTGGGGCTTCACCATGTTTCATTGAAATGTACAGCTGTGTGTCATCCGCATAGCAGTGAAAGTTTACATTATGTTTTCGAATAACATCCCCAAGAGGTAAAATATATAGTGAAAACAATAGTGGTCCTAAAACGGAACCTTGAGGAACACCGAAATTTACAGTTGATTTGTCAGAGGACAAACCATTCACAGAGACAAACTGATATCTTTCCGACAGATAAGATCTAAACCAGGCCAGAACATGTCCGTGTAGACCAATTTGGGTTTCCAATCTCTCCAAAAGAATGTGGTGATCGATGGTATCAAAAGCAGCACTAAGGTCTAGGAGCACGAGGACAGATGCAGAGCCTCGGTCCGATGCCATTAAAATGTCATTTACCACCTTCACAAGTGCCGTCTCAGTGCTATGATGGGGTCTAAAACCAGACTGAAGCATTTCGTATACATTGTTTGTCTTCAGGAAGGCAGTGAGTTGCTGCGCAACAGCCTTCTCTAAAATTTTTGAGAGGAATGGAAGATTCGATATAGGCCGATAGTTTTTTATATTTTCTGGATCAAGGTTTGGCTTTTTCAAGAGAGGCTTTATTACTGCCACTTTTAGTGAGTTTGGTACACATCCAGTGGATACAAGACACATGGTATAGAGGAGACGGACCCACTGGTTGTCCTCTAGGTTACAAAGAGCTGGTAGTCTCATCGACCAAACTACCAGGTGGGTGGTATAGAGGAGACGGACCCACTGGTTGTCCTCTAGGTTACAGAGAGCTGGTAGTCCCATCCACCAAACTACCAAGTGGGTGGTATAGAGGAGATGGACCCACTGGTTGTCCTCTAGGTTACAGAGAGCTGGTAGTCCCATCGACCAAACTACCAAGTGTGAAACAGGGAAGGGACTCAGGTGGTATGTTAATTTGTTGTTGAACAGACCTCACTCACTCTATTAAATTAATCAAAAAAGGAACATTTTACATTTGGCTAGAAATTCAAAAGGAAATGATCTCATCAGAGGAAAATGTCCTCCGGTGTGCTACTTACAGTGGTTTGGGAAAATATTCACCCCCCCCCCCCCCTTGGCATTTTCCCCATTTTCCTATCTTACAACCTGGAATTAATATAGATTTTTGGGGAGCTTATATCATTTGATTTACACAACATGCCTACCACTTTGATTTAGATGTATTTATTGTGAAACAAACAAGAAATAAGACAACAAAAAAATCTACTTGAGCGTGCATAACTATCCCCCCCCCCCCCCCCCCCCCCCCAAAGTCAATACTTTGTAGAGACACCTTTTACAGCAATTAGCTGCAAGTCTCTTGGGGTATGTCTCTATAAGATTGGCACATCTAGCCACTGGGATTTTTTCCCATTCTTCAAGGCAGAACTGCTCCAGTTGGATGGGTTCTGCTGGTGTACAGCAATCTTTAAGTCATACCACAGATTCTTTATTGGATTGGGGTCTGGGCTTTGACTAGGCCATTCCAAGACATTTAAATGTTTCCCCTTAAACCACTTGAGTGTTGCTGTAACAGTATGCTTAGGGTCATTGTCCTGCTGGAAGGTGAACCTCTGTCCCAGTCTCAAATCTCTGGAAGACTGAAACAGGTTTCCCTCAAGAACTTCCCTGTATTTAGAGCCATCATTCCATCAATTCTGACCAGTTTCCCAGTCCCTGCCGATGGAAAAACATCCCCACAGCATGATGCTGCCACCACCATGGTTCACTGGGATGGGATTCTCAGGGTGATGAGAGGGTGGGTTTGCGCCAGATATAGCTTTTTCCTTGATGGCCAAAACGCTCAATTTTAGTCTCATCTGACCAGAGTACCTTCTTCCATATGTTTTGGGAGTCTCCCACATTCCTTTTTGGCGAAAACCAAAAGAAACCAAAATACATTTCTTTAAGAAATGTATTTTCTTCTGGTCACTCTTCCGTAAAGCCCAGCTCTGTGGAGTGTATGACTTAAAGTGTTCCTGTGGACAGATACTCCAATCTGCGCTGTGGAGCTTTGAAACTCCTTCAGGGTTATCTTTGGACTCTTTGTTGCCTCTCTGATTAATGTCATTGCATGGTCCGTGAGTCTTGGTGGGCGGCCCTCTCTTGGCAGGTTTGTTGTGGTGCCATATTCTTTCCATTTGTTTATTATGGATTTAATGGTGCTCCGTGGGACGTTCAAAGTTTCTGATATTTTTTGATAACCCAACCCTGATCTGTACTTCTCCCCAACTTTGTCCCTGACCTTTTTTGGAGAGTTCCCTGGTCTTCATGGTGCCGCTTGCTTGGTGGTGCCCCTTACTTAGTGGTGTTGCAGACTCTGGGCCTTTAAGAACAGGTGTATATATACTGAGATCATGTGTCAGATCATGTGACACTTAGATTGCACACAGGTGGACTTTATTTAACTGATTATGTGACTTCTGAAGGTAATTGGTTGCACCAGATATTATTTAGGGGCTTCATAGCAAAAAGGGTGAATACACATGCACATCTGAAACAAGTTATTTTTTCCATTTCACTTCACCAATTTGGACTATTTTGTGTCTGTCCATTACATTAAATCCAAATAAAAATCCATGTAAATTACAGGTTGTAATGCGACAAAATAGGAGGAGGGGGATGAATAAGTGGGATGAATAGGACAATGACCCAACACACCTCCAAGGGGAATGAATAGGACAATAACCCAACACACCTCCAAGGGGAATGAATAGGACAATAACCCAACACACCTCCAAGGGGAATGAATAGGACAATAACCCAACACACCTCCAAGGGGAATGAATAGGACAATAACCCAACACACCTCCAAGGGGAATGAATAGGACAATAACCCAACACACCTCCAAGGGGAATGAATAGGACAATGACCCAACACACCTCCAAGGGGAATGAATAGGACAATGACCCAACACACCTCCAAGGGGAATGAATAGGACAATGACCCAACACACCTCCAAGGGGAATGAATAGGACAATGACCCAACACACCTCCAAGTGGAATGAATAGGACAATGACCCAACACACCTCCAAGGGGAATGAATAGGACAATGACCCAACACACCTCCAAGTGGGATGAATAGGACAATGCCCCCACACACCTCCAAGGGGTGTGAATAAGTGGGATGAATAGGACAATGCCCCAACAAGGGGTGTGAATACTTTTGCAAGGCCTTGTATATCCCTCCACTAAAGTCCCTATACTTTAATGAAGACCGTTTCTCCATCCTGGAGATCCTGGGGATGGAAATCAATCATTGCAAGCCCAGGGACATGTACTAGTCTGTGGCGAACTAAATGCCAGAATTCGACAAGAATCGGACACCCTCACCACACACAGGGACAAACGCCTACCTGGGGGTGACAGCATTCCTTCCCCCATATGCCCCCCTAGGCACAACTACCAACAAAAAGGGTCACAACTCCTGTCGCACGCTGGGTATGTACTGTACATAGTCAATGGTAGGATTCGAGGGGACTCATACGGTAGGTACACCTATAGCTCATCTCTTGGCAGTAGTACTGTAGACTACTTTATCACTGACCTCAACCCAGAGTCTCTCAGAGCGTTCACAGTCAGCCAACAGAAAATCCCAATCAGATCACAGAAAAATCACAGTCTAATTGAACAGAGCAATACTCAATCATGAGGCATCAAAGCCAAAGGAACTGAAAAATATTAAGAAATGCTGTAGATGGAAGGAATGTAGTGTGGAATGTAGTGTGGTAACCTACCAAAAAACAATTAGGCAACAACAAATTCAATCCCTTTTAGACAACTTCCTAGACAAAATGTTTCACTGTAAAAGTGAAGGTGTAAATTTGGCAGTAGAAAACCTAAACAGTATATATGACCGCTAAGCTTCCCTATCAAATCTAACCATTAGAACCTAAGAAAATTAATAACAATGACAAATGGTTTGATGTAGAATGCAAAAACCTAAAAAAGAAATTGAGAAGTCTATTCAACCAAAAACTTTGGTGAATCACTAAAACAATACAGAAATACACTACGGAAAAAGAAGGAACAGCACGTCAGAAATCAGCTCAATGTAATTGAAGAATGTCACGTCCTGGCCATAGAGAGGCTTTTATTCTCTATTTTGTTAAGGCCAGGGTGTGACTAGGGTGGGCATTCTAGTTTTTATTTCTATGTTTTCTATTTCTGTTTTTTGCAGTTCTTGATTGGTTCCCAATCAGAGGTAGCTGTTTTATCGTTGTCTCTGATTGGGGATCACATAAGTTGTCATTCTCCTTTTGGTGTTTGTGGGATCTTGTTTTTGGTTTTTTTGCTCTGTGAAGCCTGCAGAATGTGACGGTCGATATTCTTTTTTGTTTGGTGTTCTGAGTAATTAAAGAATCATGAACACATACCGCGCTGCACTTTGGTCTCCTTCCGACGACAAACGTTACAAAGAATCTATAGACTCTAAGCGCTTCTGGAAAAATTGGTAAATACTAAACAATGCAAATAGTTATCTATCCAAAATGGAGATATAGATTAACCACTTCTACAATTCTTTTGGCTCTATAACAAAGAACAAACAGCAAAAACATGGTCAAATTTAAATCTTAGAACCCACTGGATTTTCCAATTTCATTGAATAAACTACAGGACAAAATACAAACCCTCTAACCCAAAAAGGCCTGTGGTTTTGACGGTATCCTAAATTAAATGCTAAAATATACAGACAACAAATTCCAATTAGCTATACTTAAACTTAACATCATCCTTAGCTCTGGCATCTTCCCCAATATTTGGAACGAAGGACTGATCACCCCAAGCCACAAAAGTGGAGACAAATTTGACCCCAATAACTACCGTGGGATATGCGTCAGAAACCTTGGGAAAATCTGCATTATCATTAACAGCAGACTTGTACATTTCCTCAGTCAAAAGAATGTACTGAGCAAACGTCAAATAAGCTTTTTACCAAATTACCCTATGACAGACCACATATTCACCCTGCAGACACGAATGGACAAAGAAACACACCAAAACAAAAGGTAAAATCTTCTCATGCTCTGTTGATTTCAAAAAAGATTTTGACTCAATTTTGCATGACGGTCTGCTATAAAAATGTATGGAAAGTGGTGTTGGGGAGAAAGACAAATGACATTATAAAATCCATGTACACAAACAACAAGTGTGCAGTTAAAATTGCCAAGAACACACATTTATTAAGCCCCACTGTTACGGTTTTCTAGGTGTGAAGGAGAGTCGGACCAAACTGCAGCGTGTAGATTGCGATCCATGTTTATTTAAACAAACGTAACACGAATACACACAAAACACTACAAAACAATAAACGTAACAAAAACCGAAAACAGCCTATACTTGTGTCAACTAACACAGCGACAGGAACAAAGACACTAAGGACAATCACCCACCACAAACTCAAAGAATATGGCTGCCTAAATATGGTTCCCAATCAGAGACAACGATAAACACCTGCCTCTGATTGAGAACCACTCCAGACAGCCATAGACTTTGTTAGATAACCCCACTAGCTACAATCCCAATACATACACACCAAAACCCCAAGACAAAACACACCACAATACAAAAACCCCATGCCACACCCTGGCCTGACCCAATACATGAAGAAAAACACAAAATACTAAGACCAGGGCGTGACACCCACCCTCTTCAACATATACTATAATATACAGTACCAGTCAAAAGTTTGGACACACCTACTCATTCAAGGGGTTTTTATTTTTTTTACTATTTTCTACATTGTAGAATAATAGTGACGCCATCAATACTATGAAATAACACATATGAAATCATATAGTAACCAAAAAAGTGTTAGATTTCAAAGTAGCCATCCTTTGTCTTGATGACAGCATGCTTGGCATTCTCTCAACCAGCTTCATGAGGAATGCTTTTCCAACAGTCTTGAAGGAGTTCCCACATATGCTGAGCACGTGTTGGCTGATTTTGTTTTACCCTGCGGTCCAACTAATCCCAAACCATCTCAATTTGGTTGAGGTCGGGTGATTGTGGAGGCCAGGTCATCTGAGGCAGCACTCCATCACTCTCCTTCTTAGCCAAATAGCCCTTACACAGCCTGGAGGTGTGTTGGGTCATTGTCCTGTTGAAAAACAAATGATAGTCCCACTAAGCGCAAACCAGATGGGAATGGCGTATCACTGCAGAATGCTGTGGTAGCCATGCTGGTTAAGTGTGCCTTGAATTCTAAATAAATCACTGACAGTGTCACCAGCAAAGCACCCCCACACCATCACACCACTACCTCCTACCTCTCACAAAGACACGGTGGATGCAACAAAAAATCTCAAATTTGATTTGGACTGATTTCCACCGGTCTAATGTCCATTGCTCGTGTTTCTTGGCCCAAGCAAGTCTCTTCTTCATATTGATGTCCTTTTAGTAGAGGTTTCTTTGTAGCATTCGACCATGAAGGCCTGATTCCCACATTCTCCTCTGAACAGTTGATGTTGTGATGTGTCTGTTACTTGAACTCTGTGTGGCATTTATTTGGGCTGCAATCAACGTATCCTCTGCAGCAGAGGTAACTCTGGGTCTTCCTTTCCTGTGGTGGTCCTCATGAGAGCCAGTTTCATAACAGAGCTTGATGGTTTTGCGACTGCACTTGAAGAAATGTTCAAAGTCCTTGAAATTGACTGACCTTCATGTCTTAAAGTAATGATGGACTGTCGTTTCTATTTGCTTATTTGAGCTGTTCTTGCCATAAAATGGACTTTGTCTTTTACCAAATAGGACTATCTTTCACCCCGCTACCTTGTCACAACACAACAGGTAACTTCCACAAAGCTGTGAACGATCTGAGAGACAAGGAAAGAAGGGCATTCTATGCCATCAAAAGAAACATACATTTCAACATACCAATTAGGATCTGGCTAAAAATACTTGAATCAGTTACAGAACCCATTGCCCTTTATGGTTGTGAGGTCTGGGGTCCGCTCACCATTTAAGAATTCACAAAATGGGACAAACACCAAATTGAGACTCTGCATGCAGAATTCTGCAAAAATAGTGTGAAACACCAAATAATACACGCAGAGCAGAATTAGGCCGATACCCGCTAATGATCCAAATCCAGAAAATAGTGGTTAAATTCTACAACCACCTAAAAGGAAGCGATTCCCAAACCTTCCACAACAAAGCCATCACCTACAGAGAGAAGAACCTGGAGAAGAGTCCCCTAAGCAAGCAACACAATTAGACCCAACCATATCATGAGAAAACAAAAAGATAATTACTTGGCACATTGGAAAGAATTAACAAAAAAACAGAGCAGAATGCTATTTGGCCCTAAACAGAGAGTACACAGTGGCAGAATACCTGACCACTGTGACTGACCCAAACTTAAGGAAAGCTTTGACTATGTACAAACTCAGTGAGCATAGCCTTGCTATTGAGAAAGGCCGCCGTAGGCAGACATGGCTCTCAAGAGAAGACAGGCTATGTGCACACTGCCCACAACATAAGATGGAAACTGAGCTGCACTTCCTAACCTCCTGCCAAATGTATGACCATATTAGAGAGACATATTTCCCTCAGATTACACAGATCCACAAAGAATTCGAAAACAAATCCAATTTTGAAAAACTCCCATATCTACTGTGTGAAATTCCACAGTGTGCCATCACAGCAGCAAGATTTGTGACCTGTTGCCACAAGAAAAGGGCAACCAGTGAAGAACAAACAGCATTGTAAATACTACCCATATTTATGTTTATTTATTTTTCCAATTGGACTTTAATTATTTGCACATAATATGACATTTAAAGTGTCTTTATACTTTTGGAACTTGTGTGAGTGTTTACTGTAAAAAAAAAATCTTATTAGTTTCACTTTTGTTTATTATATATTTCACATGCTTTGGCAATGTTAACATATGTTGTCCATGCCAATAAAGCTCTTAAATTGAAATTGAAATTGAATTGAGAGAGAGAGATGAGCAGAGGAGGCTGGTGGGAGGAGCTATAGGAGGACATGCTCATTGTTATGGCTGGAGATGTGAGAGGGGAGTAAGAGAGAGCAGAAGGGAGAGGGGTAAGAGAGGGGGAGATGGGTAAGAGAGGGGGAGATAGGTAAGAGAGGGGGAGAGGGGTAAGAGAGGGGGAGAGGGGTAAGAGAGGGGGAGATGGGGAAGAGAGGGGAAGAGGGGTAAGAGAAGGGAGAGAGGTAAGAGAAGGGTAAGAGAGGGGGAGAGGGGTAAGAGAGCGGGAGATGGGTAAGAGGGGGGAGATAGGTAAGAGAGGGGGAGAGGGGTAAGATAGGGGGAGAGGGGTAAGAGAGGGGGAGATGAAGAGAGGGGGAGATGGGGAAGAGAGGGGAAGAGGGGTAAGAGAAGGGAGAGAGGTAAGAGAAGGGTAAGAGAGGGGGAGAGGGGTAAGAGAGGGGGAGATGGGTAAGAGAGGGGGAGATGGGTAAGAGAGGGGGAGATGGGGAAGAGAGGGGGAGAAGGGGAAGCGAGGGGGAGATGGGGAAGAGAGGGGAAGAGGGGTAAGAGAGGGGAGAGGGGTAAGAGAGGGGGAGAAGGGTAAGTGAGGGTAAGAAGAGGGAAGTGGGTAAGAGAAGGGTAGAGGGGTAAGAGAGGGGGAGAAGGGTAAGAGGGGGGAGATGGGGGGAGATAGGGAAGAGGGGGTAAGAGAGGGGAGAGGGGTAAGAGAGGGGGAGAAGGGTAAGAGAGGGGTAAACTGTGGCCTGCAGCTATGAGAGGGGAATAAGAGAGAGCAGAAGGGAGAGGGGTAAAAGAGGAGGAGAGGGGTAACTGTGGCCTGCAGCTATGAGAGGGGAGGATGGGGTGGGTTGTTGGTGTTGGATGGGGGGTGGGGGAGGGGTTAATTTGAGCCCCAGCTGGCAAACTATGAGTTTCAGCATCATGTATTTTTGTGCACAATAACGGGAATAACTGTAAATGTGCAGCACTCTACTCGACTCATAGTGAAAAGTTTTACCGTCATGTCTGATTTTACATAATGATATTATATATTATATATTTATCCTTACATTATCCTAATTTAATCCCGGTTTGATGATTCCTGGTATTTCCTGGTTATTCACACCTGATTCCTGGTATTTCCTGGTTATTCACACCTGATTCCTGGTATTTCCTGGTTTTCCAAACCTGATTCCTGGTATTTCCTGGTTTTTC
Source organism: Oncorhynchus kisutch (assembly GCF_002021735.2). NCBI lineage: Eukaryota > Metazoa > Chordata > Actinopteri > Salmoniformes > Salmonidae > Oncorhynchus > Oncorhynchus kisutch. The sequence goes on along the minus strand of NC_034179.2, from coordinate 7,395,468 downwards.
AAACCTGATTCCTGGTATTTCCTGGTTATTCAAACCTGATTCCTGGTATTTCCTGGTTTTTCAAACCTGATTCCTGGTATTTCCTGGTTATTCAAACCTGATTCATGGTATTTCCAGGTTATTTAAACCTGATTCCTGGTATTTCCTGGTTATTCAAACCCGATTCCTGGTATTTCCTGGTTTTTTAAACCTGATTCCTGGTAATTCCTGGTTTTTCAAACCTGATTCCGTGAATCTTCCAACTGGGATTTATGGAAAACCTGGGAATTTTGAGAACGTTTGCAATTCCTAGACAGGAGTATTTTTCCATCCCAGTCTGGAGTATTTTTCAATTGTAGACTGGAGTATTTTCAATTCTAGACTGGAGTATGACACCACACATACTGCAGGACCACTTTCTGCCCCAGTCAGTCCTCCAGAGGCTCTCCAGCCAGTGTGGGGGCACTAGGGGATCCAGAGATTTTTCATGTTGGGGGGGGCCACGGTGATATTGGTGTGTGGGTAGGGTTTGGGGGAGTACTCCGTAGTAGGTGTCAGAAGGAGGCTAAGAACAGGGGGGGGGGGAGCGGCACCCTCTGGTGCAGAGTGTGGAGTGATCCCACTCTGAAGGGTTTGCTCTGGAAACCGACCCACTGCCTTATCCTGCCCTACCAGAGCGCCTACGTTCCTCACTTTGCTCTCTCCTCTCACTCTCTCCTCTCCACCTCCTCCTCTCACTCCCTCCTCTCCACCTCCTCCTCTCTCCTCTCACTCCTCTCCACCTCCTCCTCTCTCTTCTCACTCTCTCCTCTCCTCTCCACCTCCGCCTCTCTCCTCTCACTCTCTCCTCTCCACCTCCTCCTCTCTCCTCTCACTCACTCCTCTCCTCCTCTCTCCTCTCACTCTCTCCTCTCCAGCTCCTCCTCTCTCCTCTCACTCTCTCCTCTCCACCTCCTCCTCTCTCCTCTCACTCTCTCCTCTCCACCTCCTCCTCTCTCCTCTCACTCTCTCCTCTCCACCTCCTCCTCTCACTCTCACCTCTCCAGCTCCTTCTCTCTCCTCTCACTCTCTCCACCTCCTCCTCTCTCCTCTCACTCTCTCCTCTCCACCTCCTCCTCTCTCCTCTCACTCTCTCCTCTCCACCTCCTCCTCTCTCCTCTCACTCTCTCCTCTCCACCTCCTCCTCTCCACCTCCACTCTCCTCTCACTTTCTCCTCTCCACCTCCCCCTCTCTCCTCTCACTCTCTCCTCTCCACCTCCCCCTTTCTCCTCTCACTCTCTCCTCTCCACCTCCCCCTCTCTCCTTTCACTCTCTCCTCTCCACCTCCCCCCCCCCTCTCTCTCTCTCTCCAGCGTGTCCTCCTCGACCGCCCGCCTGCCTTAAAAATAAGTGCAGATTAGGAGATGGAGCATGTTTAATATAATTACACATGGACTTCTTGTAATGCAGGACCACGTGAGGCAGAGCTAATCCCTAAACAGCTACCTGCGGGGACGACGATGTGGAACAGCTGTTTGGACTGCAGCAACTGAACCGTGTGAACTAGGATACTCTGCTCCACAATACAGCATTTGAAATAATGTTCAGTTAAAGAGAGCAGTGTTAGCCTGAACCGATGGTTTCATCAATGTGGCTCTGTGGCACAATCACACAAAAGACGACAGCTCTGCGGCTATGCAGGAGGGCCTTGAAAAAAGACACGAGGCCGACTGTCGTAGATAATCCCCTTTAGATCGTCCCGTTGCTTAGTTTATTTTATTTAGATCCGCACATATCAGCAGCTACTCTTCCTGGGATACACATATCAGCAGCTACTCTTCCTGGGATACACATATCAGCAGCTACTCTTCCTGGGATACACATATCGGCAGCTACTCTTCCTGGGATACACATATCAGCAGCTACTCTTCCTGGGATACACATATCAGCAGCTACTCTTCCTGGGATACACATATCGGCAGCTACTCTTCCTGGGATACAGATATCAGCAGCTACTCTTCCTGGGATACACATATCAGCAGCTACTCTTCCTGGGATACACATATCAGCAGCTACTCTTCCTGGGATACACATATCAGCAGCTACTCTTCCTGGGATACACATATCAGCAGCTACTCTTCCTGGGATACACATATCGGCAGCTACTCTTCCTGGGATACACATATCGGCAGCTACTCTTCCTGGGATACACATATCAGCAGCTACTCTTCCTGGGATACACATATCAGCAGCTACTCTTCCTGGGATACACATATCGGCAGCTACTCTTCCTGGGATACACATATCAGCAGCTACTCTTCCTGGGATACACATATCAGCAGCTACTCTTCCTGGGATACACATATCAGCAGCTACTCTTCCTGGGATACACATATCAGCAGCTACTCTTCCTGGGACAAACAAATACACGACAAAGTACAGAACAGTTGTAGACAAGAACATCATAAGATACATTTCATTAAAACAGTGATTAATGTGCACTGTCCCCTGTACAAATACAAAAATAAACTCAAACTCAAACATTACATTACATTTTAAATAAAAAAATATGTCTGGGCTTCACACCGGTGGTCCACCACTGTCTCTGTGTCTGTTATTGACGCAAATTATAAGGAAGAAAACATGAGATCAATAGCGGGGGGGGACATTGACGTGTCTGAGTGTGACATCATAACGATGAAGGTTAAAACATGAGATCAATAGCGGGGGGGACATTGACGTGTCTGAGTGACATCATAACGATGAAGGTTAAAACATGAGATCAATAGCGGGGGGGACATTGACGTGTCTGAGTGACATCATAACGATGAAGGTTAAAACATGAGATCAATAGCGGGGGGGGACATTGACGTGTCTGAGTGTGACATCATAACGATGAAGGTTAAAACATGAGATCAATAGCGGGGGGGACATTGACGTGTCTGAGTGTGACATCATAACGATCAAGGTTAAAACATGAGCTCAATAGCGGGGGGGGACATTGACGTGTCTGAGTGTGACATCATAACGATCAAGGTTAAAACATGAGATCAATAGCGGGGGGGGACATTGACGTGTCTGAGTGTGACATCATAACGATGAAGGTTAAAACATGAGATCAATAGCGGGGGGACATTGACGTGTCTGAGTGTGACATCATAACGATGAAGGTTAAAACATGAGATCAATAGCAGGGGGGGACATTGACGTGTCTGAGTGTGACATCATAACGACGAAGGTTAAAACATGAGATCAATAGCGGGGGGGACATTGACGTGTCTGAGTGTGACATCATAACGATGAAGGTTAAAACATGAGATCAATAGCGGGGGGACATTGACGTGTCTGAGTGTGACATCATAACGATGAAGGTTAAAACATGAGATCAATAGCGGGGGGGACATTGACGTGTCTGAGTGTGACATCATAACGATGAAGGTTAAAACATGAGATCAATAGCGGGGGGACATTGACGTGTCTGAGTGTGACATCATAACGATCAAGGTTAAAACATGAGATCAATAGCGGGGGGGACATTGACGTGTCTGAGTGTGACATCATAACGATGAAGGTTAAAACATGAGATCAATAGCGGGGGGGACATTGACGTGTCTGAGTGTGACATCATAACGATGAAGGTTAAAACATGAGATCAATAGCGGGGGGACATTGACGTGTCTGAGTGTGACATCATAACGATGAAGGTTAAAACATGAGATCAATAGCGGGGGGACATTGACGTGTCTGAGTGTGACATCATAACGATGAAGGTTAAAACATGAGATCAATAGCGGGGGGACATTGACGTGTCTGAGTGTGACATCATAACGATGAAGGTTAAAACATGAGATCAATAGCGGGGGGACATTGACGTGTCTGAGTGTGACATCATAACGATGAAGGTTAAAACATGAGATCAATAGCGGGGGGACATTGACGTGTCTGAGTGTTTTTTTAACGATGATAACAATTTGTTATAACATCCTTGTTACAGCACTGGAGAAGGTAAACTAAGCATTATCAAAAGTGCTACCACTATATCAAAAGGTATTGTCTAAGTGAGTTTGAGATAGGGGCGGTAGGGTAGCCTAGTGGTTAGAGCGTTGGACTAGTAAAGGAAAGGTTGCAAGTTCAAATCCCTGAACTGACAAGGTACAAATCTGTTGCTCTGCAATTGAACAAGGCAGTTAACCCACTGTTCCTAGGCCAGTTACCACTGTTCCTAGGTCAGTTAACCCACTGTTCCTAGACCAGTTAACCCACTGTTCCTAGACCAGTTAACCCACTGTTCCTAGACCAGTTAACCCACTGTTCCTAGACCAGTTAATCCACTGTTCCTAGGTCAGTTAACCCACTGTTCCTAGACCAGTTAACCCACTGTTCCTAGGCCAGTTAACCCACTGTTCCTAGGCCTGTTCCTAGGCCAGTTAACCCACTGTTCCTAGGCCTGTTCCTAGGCCACTGTTCCTAGGCCAGTTAACCCACTGTTCCTAGGTCAGTTAACCCACTGTTCATAGACCAGTTAACCCACTGTTCCTAGGCCAGTTAACCCACTGTTCCTAGGCCACTGTTCCTAGGCCAGTTAACCCACTGTTCCTAGACCAGTTAACCCACTGTTCCTAGACCAGTTAACCCACTGTTCCTAGACCAGTTAATCCACTGTTCCTAGGTCAGTTAACCCACTGTTCCTAGACCAGTTAACCCACTGTTCCTAGGCCAGTTAACCCACTGTTCCTAGGCCTGTTCCTAGGCCAGTTAACCCACTGTTCCTAGGCCTGTTCCTAGGCCACTGTTCCTAGGCCAGTTAACCCACTGTTCCTAGGTCAGTTAACCCACTGTTCATAGACCAATTAACCCACTGTTCCTAGGCCAGTTAACCCACTGTTCCTAGGCCACTGTTCCTAGGCCAGTTAACCCACTGTTCCTAGACCAGTTAACCCACTGTTCCTAGGTCAGTTAACCCACTGTTCCTAGACCAGTTAACCCACTGTTCCTAGGTCAGTTAACCCACTGTTTCTAGGTCAGTTAACCCACTGTTCCTAGGCCAGTCAACACACTGTTCCTAGGTCAGTTAACCCCACTGTTCCTAGGCCAGTTAACCCACTGTTCCTAGGCCAGTCAACACACTGTTCCTAGGTCAGTTAACCCCACTGTTCCTAGACCAGTTAACCCACAGTTCCTAGGCCTGTTCCTAGGCCACTGTTCCTAGGTCAGTTAACCCACTGTTCCTAGACCAGTTAACCCACTGTTCCTAGGTCAGTTAACCCCACTGTTCCTAGGCCTGTTCCTAGGCCACTGTTCCTAGACCAGTTAACCCACTGTTCCTAGGTCAGTTAACCCACTGTTCCTAGGTCAGTTAACCCCACTGTTCCTAGGCCTGTTCCTAGGCCACTGTTCCTAGACCAGTTAACCCACTGTTCCTAGACCAGTTAACCCACTGTTCCTGGACCAGTTAACCCACTGTTCCTAGACCAGTTAACCCACTGTTCCACTGTTCCTAGACCAGTTAACCCACTGTTCCTAGACCAGTTAACCCACTGTTCCTAGACCAGTTAACCCACTGTTCCTAGACCAGTTAACCCCACTGTTCCTAGACCAGTTAACCCACTGTTCCTAGACCAGTTAACCCACTGTTCCTAGACCAGTTAACCCACTGTTCCTAGACCAGTTAACCCACTGTTCCTAGACCAGTTAACCCACTGTTCCTAGACCAGTTAACCCACTGTTCCTAGACCAGTTAACCCACTGTTCCTAGGTCAGTTAACCCACTGTTCCTAGACCAGTTAACCCACTGTTCCTAGACCAGTTAACCCACTGTTCCTAGACCAGTTAACCCACTGTTCCTAGACCAGTTAACCCACTGTTCCTAGACCAGTTAACCCACTGTTCCTAGACCAGTTAACCCACTGTACCTAGACCAGTTAACCCACTGTTCCTAGACCAGTTAACCCACTGTTCCTAGACCAGTTAACCCCACTGTTCCTAGACCAGTTAACCCACTGTTCCTAGGTCAGTTAACTCACTGTTCCACTGTTCCTAGACCAGTTAACCCACTGTTCCTAGGCCGTCGTTGTAAATAATAATTTGTTCTAAACTGACTTGCCTCGTTAAATAAAGTTTAAAGTAATTTAAAAAATAAAACATAATATCCTTGTTACAGTACTGGGTAAATAAACTGGTGTAATAGTATACATGATAACATGACATTCATTTCTTTCAGCACATGATACGTGTCACACTCAGACACGTCATGATAACAGTAAAACAACATTTGTATAATTGATTTACAACAGATGCCATTTTTAAGAATCTGAGGACTTGAGGACTACAAGATCTTTACAGTTTCTGTTTAAAGCAAAATCGATCACCAGTTGTAATTTTCAGGAAAAGACTGGAACATTGCTATGAAATGCAAATCAAAATGTCTTCCTCACAAGATGCCGCTGGTCCTGTGTGAATACATCTTTGAGTGTTAGAAATTGAATGGTGCTCAATCACATGATTAGGCTTCATTTACTGCCAGACCTGACGATCTACAGGGGCAGACTGGGACAAGATGTCAGCCCTGGCATTTCAGCCACACCAGCACACATCACTGCACGTGCTCAACCCCCCCCCCCCCCCCCCTTACCTCCCTGTTGTGCAGTCTGTCTCTGCATCTCTTCTGTCTGTCTGTCTGTCTGCCTGTCTGTCTGTCTGTCCGTCCGTCCGAGATGAGTAATGTAGGGTATGTAAACATTATATAAAGTGGCATTGTTTAAAGTGATTAGTGATACATTTATTACATCCAATGTTTTCCATGATTAAAGTGGCTGGAGTTGAGTCAGTATGTTGGCAGCAGCCACTCAATGTTAGTGATGGCTGTTTAACAGTCTGATGGCCTTGAGATAGAAGCTGTTTTTCAAGTCTCTCGATCACAGCTTTGATGCACCTGTACTGACCTCGCCTTCTGGATGATAGCAGGGTGAACAGGGAGTGGCTCGGGGGGTTGTTGTCCTTGATGTCCTTATGGCCTTCCTGTGACAGTGTGGTGTAGGTGTCCTGGAGGGCAGGTAGTTTGCCCCCGGTGATGCGTTGTGCAGACCTTACGACCCTCTGGAGAGCCTTGCGGTTGTGGGCGGAGCAGTTGCCGTACCAGGCAGTGATACAGCCCGACAGGATGCTCTCGATTGTGCATCTGTAAAAGTTTGTGAGTGTTTTTGGTGACAAGACAAATTTCTTCAGCCTCCTGAGGTTGAAGAGGCGCTGCTGCGCCTTTTTCACCACGCTGTCTGTGTGGGTGGACCAATTCAGTTTGTCTGTGATGTGTACGCCAAGGAACTTAAAACTTTTCACCTTCTCCACTACTGTCCCGTCGATGTGGATAGGGGGGTGCTCCCTCTGCTGTTTCCTGAAGTCCACAATCATCTCCTTTGTTTTGTTGACGTTGAGTGTGAGGTTATTTTCCTGACACCACATTCCGAGGGCCCTCACCTCCTCTCTGTAGGCCATCTCACCGTTGTTGGTAAACAGGCCTACAACTGTAGTGTCGTCTGCAAACTTGATGATTGATTTGGAGGCGTGCATGTCCACGCAGTCATGGGTGAACAGGGAGTACAGGAGAGGGCTGAGAACGCACCCTTGTGGGGCCCCAGTGTTGAGAATCAGCGGGGTGGAGATGTTGTTTCCACCACCTGGGGGCGGCTCGTCAGAAAGTCCAGTACCCAGTTGCAGAGGGTGGGGTCGAGACCCAGGGTCTCGAGCTTAATGACGAGTTTGGAGGGTACTATGGTGTTAAATGCTGAGCTGTAATCAATGAACAGGATTCTTACATAGGTATTCCTCTTGTCCAGCCCACACTGTGCTGGGCCCAGCAACATCCTAGTTGTGAATGAATATACAAATGTATTAGATGAATACGATTAGTGCTAATATATAATACCTTACGGAAGCCAACTACTAATGCTGTTTATAGAAGTGCCTGTCTGTCATAGATGGCCCCCTCCCCCGTCCCCCCCCCCTAAGGGTTAATTACTATTGCATATAGAGCCAAATAAATAAAATGGCAGTATCTCCCTCCCTCCCTCCCCTTGACTACAGCTGAGCTGTCTGTGCTGCTAAGCCTAGCATCACTGGGACCAGAAGACCAGGTTGACCACACTGCCTGTGCTGGAACCAGCAACATCCTAGGGTAACACTTTATTTTAAAGGTTCATTTACTAATGATTAGTAAATGTTTTATTCATGTGGGAGTAATGATTAATAAATGGTGAACACACAATTTATAAATGCCTTATGAATTGTTTATTATGGACCCTTAGACAAAGAAGAAAACCACTGAATACATACCTTATAATACTTTATAACAGTTTATAAATGCCTTATGAATTGTTTATTATAATAGACAAAGAAGAAAACCACTGAATACCTTATAATACTTTATAACAGCCTAACGACATGTTTCAAATGTTCTCCCCTGCCCACTAAGCGTTGTAGGCCTGTTTACCAACAACGGTGAGCAACGCTTAGTGGGCAGGGGAGAACATTTGAAACATGTTGTTAAATGCTGAGCTGTAATCAATGAACAGCATTCTTACATAGGCATTCCTCTTGTCCAGCCCACACTGTGCTGGGCCCAGCAACATCCTAGTTGTGAATGAATATACACATCTATTAGATGAAGAAGATTAGTGCTAATATATAATATAATAATATAATATAATATATAATACCTTATGGAAGCCAACTACTTATACTGTTAATAGAAGTGCCTGGCTGTCATAGATGGCTACATAGATGGCTACATAGATGGCTACATAGATGGCTACATATTAGGCTACATAGATGGCTACATATTAGGCTACATAGATGGCTACATATTAGGCTACATAGATGGCTACATAGATGGCTACATAGATGGCTACATATTAGGCTACATAGATGGCTACATAGATGGCTACATATTAGGCTACATAGATGGCTACATAGATGGCTACATAGATGGCTACATAGATGGCTACATAGATGGCTACATATTAGGCTACATAGATGGCTACATATTAGGCTACATAGATGGCTACATATTAGGCTACATAGATGGCTACATAGATGGCTACATAGATGGCTACATATTAGGCTACATAGATGGCTACATAGATGGCTACATAGATGGCTACATATTAGGCTACATAGATGGCTACATAGATGGCTACATAGATGGCTACATATTAGGCTACATAGATGGCTACATATTAGGCTACATAGATGGCTACATAGATGGCTACATATTAGGCTACATATTAGGCTACATAGATGGCTACATAGATGGCTACATATTAGGCTATAGAGGAGGTATAGAACTGCCAGCTCCAACTTCTTATGGATTAGATTCCGCTACCGAGATCGCTATGACAACAGCCAGTGAAAGTGCAGGGCGCCAAATTCAAAACAACAGAAATCTCATAGTTAAAATTCCTCAAACATACAAGTATTTGACACCATTTGAAAGATAAACTTGTTGTTAATTCCATCCACAGTGTCCGGTTTCAAAAAGGCTTTATAGCGAAAGCACACCATGCGATTATGTTATGTGAGTGCCTAGTCACAGAAAAACACAGCCATTTTTCCAGCCAAAGGAGAGGAGTCACAAAAAAGCAGAAATAGATAATTATAAGATCAAATTAATCACTAACCTTTGATCTTCATCTGATGTTTTGTTCGATAAAGTTCATATTTATTTCCAAAAAATCTCAGTTTACATTTACATTGGCGCGTTATGTTCATTAGGTCCAAAACATCTGGTGATTTTGCAGAGAGTCACATCAATTTTACAGAAACACTCATAATAAACATATGTAAAAAAGGAAAAAAAAGATAAAAGACACAAGTGTTAAACATAGAATTATAGATCCTTAATGCAACCGCTGTATCAAGATTTTTTTTAAACTGCACACCAAAAAAAACTGCACCACCATTGCACACCATGCAAAGCTCAGACACAAAAAACAAGCCATACAGATGTGGAGTCAACAGAAGTGAGAAATAGCATTATAAATATTCACTTACCTTTGATGATCTTCATCAGAATGCACTCCCAGGAATCCCAGTTCCACAATAAAAAATAAATAAAAATTCGAACCTTTATTTTACTAGGCAAGTCAGTTAAGAACAAATTCTTATTTTCAATGACGGCCTAGGAACAGTGGGTTAACTGCCTGTTCAGGGGCAGAACGACAGATTTGTACCTTGTCAGCTCGGGGATTCGAACTTGCAACCTTTCGGTTACAAGTTTGTTTTGTTCGATAAAGTCCATCATTTATGTCCAAATACCTCCTTGTTGTTCGCACATTTTGTTCACAAATCAAAATTCACGAGGCGCGATCACTAGGTCCAGACGAAAAGTCAAAAAGTTCCATTACAGTCCTTAGAAACATGTCAAGCGATGTATAGAATCTATCTTTAGGATGTTTTTAACATAAATCTTCAATAATGTTCCACCCAGAATTCCTTTGTCTTTAGAAATGCAATGGAACGCAGGTCGCTCTCACGGGTGAGCTCGTGATCAGCTCATGGCACTTACCAGACCTCTGGTTGAAACAGCTCTCTTTCTCTCCCCCTTCACAGGTAGAAGCCTGAAACAAGGTTCTAAAGACTGTTGACATCTAGTGGAAGCCTTAGGAAGTGCAATATGACCCCATAGACATTGTATATTCGATAGGCAATGAGTAAAAAAAAACTGCAATCCTCAGATTTCCCACTTCCTGGTTGGATTTTTTCTCTGGTTTTTGCCTGCCATATGAGTTCTGTTATACTCACAGACATCATTCAAACAGTTTTAGAAACTTCAGCGTGGTTTCTATCCAAATCTATTAATAATACGCATATCTTAGCTTTTGGGCCGAGCAGCAGGCAGTTTACTCTGGGCACCTTATTCATCCAAGCTACTCAATACTGCCCCCCAGCCATAAGAAGTTTTTAATGCGTTGACTGTATAATACAACCAATGACTACATTAAAGAACTGGCAGTCTCTCTCTCTCTGGTTCCTTCTCTCTTTCTGTTTCCTTCTATTGAATTCAATATAATATAATATAATACAATATATACAATATTGTAATATAATATAATACAATATATATAATATTGTAATATATAATAATATAATATTATACAATATATATAATATTGTAATATATAATAATATAATATATTATATAATATATAATATAATATACAACCTTCTGTGTTTGTCAAAGAATGACGGCATATCTTTCTATGCGTATCTTTTCTGCCAACTAGTGATTTTGCCTTTCAGCAAATGAAATAAGCTGCCAGTGGACTTTTTCCAGTCTTTACAGTCTATGTAATCTGACACCAGTCACGTGTTACTACATGAATCCGTAATCTGACACCAGTCACGTGTTACTACATGAATCCGTAATCTGACACCAGTCACGTGTTACTACATGAATCTGTAATCTGACACCAGTCACGTGTTACTACATGAATCCGTAATCTGACACCAGTCACGTGTTATTACATGAATCCGTAATCTGACACCAGTCACGTGTTACTACATGAATCCGTAATCTGACACCAGTCACGTGTTACTACATGAATCTGTAATCTGACACCAGTCACGTTACTACATGAATCTGTAATCTGATACCAGTCACGTGTTACTACATGAATCCGCTGTAGAGACTGATTCAGAAGCGAATGAACATTGATAAAACAATTCAAATACACAGAATTGGGGTATGGCCTATGCCAGGAGAATGCTACCTGCCCCAATGCAAAATGCTGACTGTAAAGTTTGGTGGAGGAGGAATAATGGTTTGGGGCTGTTTTTCATGATTTGGGCCCCTTAGTTCCAGTGAAGGTAAACCTTAACACTACAGCTTACAATTACATTCTAGACGATCCTGTGCTTCCAACTTTGCGACCATGGTTTGATGAAGGTCCTTTCAGCATGACAATGCCCCCAAACACAAAGCGAGGTTCATACACTGACCTGATTAGTCGAGATCGGTTTGGAAGAACTTGACTGGCCTGCAAAGAGCCCTGACCTCAACTGCATCGAACACCTTCGGTGTCGCCCAACATCAGTGT
>NC_034179.2:7333420-7378420 GCF_002021735.2 Oncorhynchus kisutch | reverse complement strand
AACGCAAATTGGTATCAGTTTATGAGAATCTGTTGCATGTAAATAGCATTATGTAAGAGAGACTTTTTGGTGATTATTATTATTTATTTTTTTGCCAAATAAAATAAATGCCTCAAATGAATCCACTTTTGTGGATATTTAAACTCATGTAACACTGTATAATGTACAACAATAATAGTAATGTATGTAGGGTCATCTCCAAACCTTGTACTGATGGGTAGTCTGCACCAAGGCACAGAATAGTGTTGTTTAATGCAACAACGAGACATCTGTTTGTTCTGTTGTTTGAAACCCATCCAGCCTGTTACAAGCTGGTCCTTGGGGGGTCACTTCCTGCTTCTCACTAAACCATTTATAATGTTCCTAAATCATTAATAGAGATTCCAACTGAAGTTCCTGTGGAGAGGAATGGAATAGGGAAAGCGGCTGGTGCCTGGGTCAGGGTTAATCACTCGTGTGTCCAGACCTTTTTGAGGTTGACAATGTGTCCACATTTTTTTTATTTAACCTTTATTTAACCAGGCAAGTCAGTTAAGAACAAATTCTTATTTTCAATGACGGCCTACCGGGGAACAGTGGGTTAACTGCCTGTACAGGGGCAGAACGACAGATTTGTACCTTGTCAGCTCGGGGATTTGAACCTTCCGGTTACTAGTCTAACGCTCTAACCACTAGGCTACCCTGCCACCTCTACACTCTAACCACTAGGCTACCTGCCGCCTCTACACTCTAACCACTAGGCTACCTGCCGCCTCTACACTCTAACCACTAGGCTACCTACCGCCTCTACACTCTAACCATTAGGCTATCTGCCACCTCTACACTCTAAGGACTAGGCTACCTGCCGCCTCCACACTCTAACCACTAGGCTACCTGCCGCCTCTACACTCTAACCACTAGGCTACCTACCGCCTCTACACTCTGACCACTAGGCTACCTGCCGCCTCTACACTCTGACCACTAGGCTACCTACCGCCTCTACACTCTAACCACTAGGCTACCTGCCGCCTCTACACTCTAACCACTAGGCTACCTGCTACCTCTACACTCTAACCACTAGGCTACCCTGCCACCTCTACACTCTAACCACTAGGCTACCCTGCCACCTCTACACTCTAACCACTAGGCTACCTGCCGCCTCTACACTCTAACCACTAGGCTACCTGCCGCCTCTACACTCTAACCACTAGGCTACCTGCCGCCTCTACACTCTAACCACTAGGCTACCTGCTACCTCTACACTCTACCCACTAGGCTACCTGCCGCCTCTACACTCTAACCACTAGGCTACCTGCCGCCTCTACACTCTAACCACTAGGCTACCCTGCCGCCCCCATCCACTCTAGGTCTGGGCGATATAGCCAAAATGTAATATTACAATATATATATATATTTTTTTTTTAAGTATTGTATGTTTCTGATAAAGATAAAAGTTGTTTGTTTTAAGAATAGTGCATGACCCTAAAGATTAGAACAGATGAATGCTAAATGTTTTTTAATGAACTTTCTTCATTCTGAATGTTTTCTACTCAACCAAAACTAGGACAAAACTGAGTGAAGTAGTCCAATTTATAGTCATTTTAATGACTTAGCTTAGGTATTACATTACCTTTATAAACGGTACCCAGTTAGCACATAAGTGTTCGGAAAAAAACGTGTCAATAATCAACTGACTGGCTCTCTTGATGTCTATAGATGTCTCGGGTATTGCAATCTGGTTTCGGTTCAGGTTATGGATGTGTCACTGCACCCTTTTAAACGTCCTCAGTGATGTCACCATTACCCTTGTTTCAAACAATGTTATGATGCTATTTTTATTGACTTGGCCAAAGCTTTTGATGTGGTCGACCATTCCATTCTTGTCAGGCGGCTAAGGAGTATTGGTGTTTCAGAGGGGTCCTTGGCCTGGCTTGCTAACTACCTCTCACAAAGATTTCAGTGTATAAAGTCAGAATATCTGCTGTCTCAGCTAGAGGTCGACCAATTAATCGGAATTGCCGATTTCAAGTTTTCATAAAAATCGGAAATTGGTATATTTTGGGCGCCGATATGCCAATTTAAACCAACATTTTTTTTTGACCTTTATTTAACTAGGCAAGTCAGTTAAGAACAAATTCTTATTTTCAATGACGGCCTAGGAACGGTGGGTTAACTGCCTTGTTCAGGGGCAGAACGACAGATTTGCACCTTGTCGGCTCGGGGGATCCAATCTTGCAACCTTACAGTTAACGAGTCCAACGTAATAATGACCTGCCTCTTGTTGGAGACTGCCTGTTACGCGAATGCAGTAAGCCAAGGTAAGTTGCTAGCGAACATTAAACTTCTCTTATAAAAAACAATCAATCATAATCACTAGTTAACTGATGATATTACTAGATATTATCTAGCGTGTCCTGACTGAGCATACAAGTATACAAGTATCTAAGTATCTGACTGAGCGGTGGTAGGCAGAAGCAGGCACATAAACATTCATTCAAACAGCACTTTCTTGCGTTTTTACAGCAGCTCTTCGTTGTGCATCAAGCATTGCGCTGTTTATGACTTCAAGCTTATCAACTCCCGAGATGAGGCTCGTGTAACCGAAGTGAAATGGCTAGCTAGTTAGCGCGCGCTAATTGTCATTGTGTTGCTGGTTCGCACCACTGCGACCTACCTGTATGCTCTTGTTGGCTGGCCCTCACTACATATTCGTTGCCAAACCCACTGGCTCCAGGTCATCTATAAGTCTTTAGGTAAAGTCCCGCCTTATCTGAGCTCACTTGTCACCATAGCAACACCCACCAATAGCACGCGCTCCAGCAGGTATATTGCACTGGTCATCCCCAAAGCCAACACTTCCTTTGGCCGCCTTTCCTTACAGTTCTCTGCTGCTATTGACTGGAACGAATTGCAAAAAAGACTGAAGCTGGAGTCTGAAATCTCCCTCTCTAACTTTAATCATCAGCTGTCAGAGCAGCTTACCGATCACCACTAGGCTACCAGCCAATCTGTAAATAGCACACCCAACTACCTCATCCCCATATTATTACTTACCCTCTTGCTCGTTTCCCCCCCTGTATCTCTACTTGCACATCATCATCTGCACATCTATCACTCCAGTGTTGATGCTAAATTCTAATTATTTCACCTCTATGGCCTATTTATTGCCTTACCTCCCTACTCTTCTACATTTACACACACTGTACATTGATTTTTCTATTGTGTTATTGACTGTATGTTTGTTTATGTGTAACTCTGTGTTGTTGTATGTGTCGAACTGCTTTGCTTTATCTTGGCCAGGTCGCAGTTGTAAATGAGAACTTGTTCTCAACTTGCCTACCTGGTTAAATAAAGGTGAAAAAATAATAATAATATTGTCCCCCTACTGTATTATAATTATGTAATAATGATGTACTATAATTATGTAGATACTGTATTTACAGTAGGGGGCCATTATATAGATACTGTATTTACAGTAGGGGGGGCCATTATATAGATACTGTATTTACAGTGGGGGGGGGGCATTATATAGATACTGTATTTACAGTAGGGGGGGCCATTATATAGATACTGTATTTACAGTAGGGGGGGCCATTATATAGATACTGTATTTACAGTGGGGGGGGGGCATTATATAGATACTGTATTTACAGTAGGGGGGGCCATTATATAGATACTGTATTTACAGTAGGGGGGGCCATTATATAGATACTGTATTTACAGTAGGGGGGCCATTATATAGATACTGTATTTACAGTAGGGGGACATTATATAGATACTGTATTTACATTAGGGGGCCATTATATAGATACTGTATTTACAGTAGGGGGCCATTATATAGATACTGTATTTACAGTTTGGGGGCCATTATATAAATACTGTAGTTACAGTAGGGGGACCATTATATAGATACTGTATTGACAGTATGGGGGCCATTATATAGATACTGTATTTACAGTAGGGGGGCCATTATATAGATACTGTATTTACAGTAGGGGGGGCATTATATAAATACTGTAGTTACAGTAGGGGGCCATTATATAGATACTGTATTGACAGTATGGGGGCCATTATATAGATACTGTATTTACAGTAGGGGGGCCATTATATAGATACTGTAGTTACAGTAGGGGGACCATTATATAGATACTGTAGTTACAGTAGGTGTCCATTATATAGATACTGTATTTACAGTAGGGGGCCATTATATAGATACTGTATTTACAGTAGGGGGGCCATTATATAAATACTGTAGTTACAGTAGGGGGCCATTATATAGATACTGTATTGACAGTATGGGGGCCATTATATAGATACTGTATTTACAGTAGGGGGGCCATTATATAGATACTGTAGTTACAGTAGGGGGACCATTATATAGATACTGTAGTTACAGTAGGTGTCCATTATATAGATACTGTGGTTACAGTAGGGGGACCATGCCTTTCAGCTCAAGGTCACCTGCATCTCCCTCAGGGTAGATCAAGCCTTGCAAGCCACCTGATCCCGCGAGCTTACATGAGTGGTTCTCTGCTTGGCTGTAATCAGTCTGTTACAAGTAATTACTGGGCTGGTAATTATGAGGCTAGTCTCGCGAGGACATCCTTCCATTTTTTTTTTTTTATTGTTGTTGACTCGAGCAAAGCCTGGTGTACCGTGTCTGAGGCTAGCCTTAGAAAAGCCTGGTGTACCGTGTCTGAGGCTAGCCTTAGAAAAGCCTGGTGTACCGTGTCTGAGGCTAGCCTTAGAAAAGCCTGGTGTACCGTGTCTGAGGCTAGCCTTAGAAAAGCCTGGTGTACCGTGTCTGAGGCTAGCCTTAGAAAAGCCTGGTGTACCGTGTCTGAGGCTAGCCTTAGAAAAGCCTGGTGTACCGTGTCTGAGGCTAGCCTTAGAAAAGCCTGGTGTACCGTGTCTGAGGCTAGCCTTAGAAAAGCCTGGTGTACCGTGTCTGAGGCTAGCCTTAGAAAAGCCTGGTGTACCGTGTCTGAGGCTAGCCTTAGAAAGAAAGAGAGAAGATGTACACTGTGTCAAATTTAATCAAGGAGATAATTATTCCTTAAATCTAACAGATGTAATGTCTCTGTCATTTCCTGTTATCCCCTAGATGTACTGTATCTAGGGGACAACAGGAAATGACAGAGACATTTACAACTGCGACCTGGCTTCTATACCTGCATTGCTTACTGTTTGGGGTTTTAGGCTGGGTTTCTGTACGGCACTTTGAGATATCAGCTGATGTACGAAGGGCTTTATAAATACATTTGATTTGATTTGATAAGTGCATTAGCTACACCAACATTAGCAACACCAACATTAGCTACACCAACATTAGCTACACCAACATTAGCTCCACCAACATTAGCTACACCAACATTAGCTACACCAACATTAGCTACACCAACATTAGCAACACCAACATTAGCTACACCAACATTAGCTACACCAACATTAGCTACACCAACATTAGCTACACCAACATTAGCTACACCAACATTAGCTACACCAACATGCTTTTAAAATCTGCTCTTGTGGATCAAAACTATCATATTACCGGTGGCAGGAAGGGGGTCATTACATACGTACCTCTGCTTCATTCACTACAGCTTCATTCACCGTTATAAAATAACAATAATGTATGTTTACTGTAGATGAAAAAAGATTGCCACATAAATACATGATGTCTAAAAACATCAATCTCGTATCCAGATTTGCGTTTACACACAAGTGACTAGTTTAAAATGCACCGTTCCTGCATATTATCATATTGTCACCAACATACATTATTGTTATTTTATAACGGTGAATGAAGCTGTAGTGAATGAAGCTGTAGTATCCTCTCAGAGGTACGTATGTAATGACCCCCTTCCTGCCACCGGTAATATGATAGTTTTGATCCACAAGAGCAGATTTTAAAAGCATGTTGGTGTAGCTAATGTTGGTGTAGCTAATGTTGGTGTAGCTAATGTTGGTGTAGCTAATGTTGGTGTAGATAATGTTGGTGTAGCTAATGTTGGTGTAGCTAATGCACTTATCAAATCAAATCAAATGTATTTATAAAACCCTTCTTACATCAGCCGATGTCACAAAGTGCTGAAAAGAAACCCAGCCTAAAACCCCAAAACAGCAAGCAATGCAGGTGTAGAAGCACGGTGGCTAGGAAAAACTCCCTAGAAAGGCCAGAACCTAGGAAGAAACCTAGAGAGGAACAAGGCTATGTGGGGTGGCCAGTCCTCTTCTGGCTGTGCCGGGTGGAGATTATAACAGAACTATTATCAGGTGCCTAAATCCACCTTAACAATTAACCACGTGTCTCTGCTCACATATCTTTTTTTGTGTGTGTGTTTGATACCAAACATGCATGAATAAAACAATACCCCCCTTTGTATCTCCAGGGGTCTGATGGGGCTTCCAGGCAGAAAGATAACTGGAGGAGTGAATACCAGA
This sequence comes from Oncorhynchus kisutch, assembly GCF_002021735.2. Classification (NCBI taxonomy): domain Eukaryota; kingdom Metazoa; phylum Chordata; class Actinopteri; order Salmoniformes; family Salmonidae; genus Oncorhynchus; species Oncorhynchus kisutch. The sequence continues at coordinate 7,371,997 of NC_034179.2, read as the reverse complement.
TGCTCAACAGGCTCTGCTCACACTTACTGGTCTGAGGCCAAACCACACGAACAGGTGTGGAACACAAAGCCTTCACTATCTCATCCTGGAATATCCAAGGCCTGAGGTCATCTGCCTTTGGCATAAAGAGCTCGAACCTGGACTTCACCAAAGAAATCGGTAATACAGACATTGTCATCCTGCAAGAAACCTGGTATAGAGGAGACGGACCCACTGGTTGCCCTCTAGGTTACAGAGAGCTGATAGTCCCATCCACCACACTACCAGGTGGGTGGTATAGAGGAGATGGACCCACTGGTTGCCCTCTAGGTTACAGAGAGCTGGTAGTCCCATCCACCACACTACCAGCTGGGTGGTATAGAGGATACGGACCCACTGGTTGCCCTCTAGGTTACAGAGGGCTGGTCGTCCCATCCACCACACTACCAGGTGTGAAACAGGGTATAGAGGAGATGGACCCACTGGTTGCCCTCTAGGTTACAGAGAGCTGGTAGTCTCATCCACCACACTACCAGGTGGGTGGTATAGAGGAGATGGACCCACTGGTTGCCCTCTAGGTTACAGAGAGCTGATAGTCCCATCCACCAAACTACCAGGTGTGAAACAGGGCAGGGACTCAGGGGGTATGCTAATTTGGCATAGAGCAGACCTAACTCACTCCATTAAATTAATCAAAACAGGAACATTTGGCTAGAAATTCAAAAGGAAATGATCTTAACAGAGAAAAATGTCCTGTGTGCTACCCATATACCCCCACTAGAATCCCCATACTTTAATGAAGACAGCTTCTCCATCCTGGAGGGGGAAATCAATCATTTCCAGGCCCAGGGACATGTACTAGTCTGTGGTGACCTAAATGCCAGAATCGGACAAGAACCTGACACCCTCAGCACACAGGGGGACAAACACCTGCCTGCAGGTGACAGCATTCCCTCCCACATATGCCCCTCTAGGCACAACTACGACAACATAACCAACAAAAATGGGTCACAACTCCTGCAGCTCTGTCGCACGCTGGGTATGTACATAGTCAACGGTAGGCTTCAAGGGGACTCCTATGGCAGGTACACCTATAACTCATCTCTTGGCAGTAGTACTGTAGACTATTTTATCATTAACCTAAACCCAGAGTCTCTCAGAGCGTTCACAGTCAGCCCACTGACACCCCTGTCAGATCACAGCAAAATCACAGTGTACTTGAACAGAGCAATACTCAATCATGAGGCATCAAAGCCAAAGGAACTGAATAATATTAAGAAATGATATAGGTGGAAGGAACATAGTGTGGAAACCTACCAAAAAACTATTGGGTAACAACAAAGTCAATCCCCTTTAGACAATTTATTGGACAATACGTTCAACTGTAATAGTGAAGGTGTAAACTTGGCAGTAGAAAACCTCAACAGTATATTTGACCTCTCAGCTTCCCTATCAAATCTAAACATTTCAAGCAGAAAACCTAAGAAAATGAACAACAATGATAAATAGTTTGATGAAGAATGCAAAAAAACTAAGAAAAGAAAGTGAGAAACCTATCCAACCAAAAACATAAAGACCCAGAAATCCTGAGCCTACTGTCGTGGAAAATTACATAATTAGTCACGCTATCCTGTGTTATACAGCTTAAAGAATAGTCTCTTGTTATATGCTAGTGTTTTTTCTAACCTGATACAAACGTATCTCTGTGTGACTTAGTCATAAGGAGGGTTGTCATGCCGACAACAACTCAACGCCGGAGACTGGGCGTATAGCTAAGATCCGCTTGGGTGCAACCGCATCATGTGACATCCCGTGGATTTACTTTCTACGGGAAGTCACATGTTGTAATGGACGGGGCACTGAGTTGGAAGCAGGTGAAACGTTGTAATAAAACAACAAAAAACCAAGAACACGACACTAACAGAAGGCAGTACGCCGATACACAAGAACAATACCAACTGGTGACTGAACCTGGGAGAGTGACATGTAAAGGGGAGGAAATTATGAAGGTAAGGGAGCCCAGGTGTGAATCATAATGATTTACAGGTACGCGTAATGATGTGTACCAGGTGTGCGTAATGATGAATCCCAGGACCGGTGGCTAGTACTCTGGCGACGTCGTACGCCGGAGAAGGAGGAGCAGGATCAGACATGTATGGAAACGTGCAGAAAGGATTATTACATTATACATTATAGAGTTTTGCTGTTGTGAATGCAGTTAGATGGTTGAGACCATCAGGCAAATCAAACGCGTGCTATCTTCAATCTACACAGACAATGAATGACCTTTTACATACTATCTGCTGATTGCCACGTATACAAAAGGGATGTGCTTCTCTATAAAAGCTGAGAACCAACACTGTTCATTGGGCCTTAACTGCACAACTGTTGAAGTGCATAGTTGACTGCTTCAATTTTGCAAATATTATAATAAAGTTGTTTTGAAGAATACAGTCTCTCTCCTTTTGGTTAGAATTAACACCACAATTTGGCGATGAGGATGGGATGCCAACTCCGCTTGCTTATTGCTCCCAGGGAGACCGAGGTTAACTGGGCTGCGTTAGATGTGGCAGGGAGTCCCACACAGGAAAGGCACCCACCTCGGACCTGACAGACTGACAATAAAAGGTCACTCTAAAATGTGTGGTTTTATCACACAACACGATGACTCTATTTTTTAGGGAGCGTTCAATTGACATGTTGATTGCATACATGTCCACCAGAGCTGTTGCCAGAGAACTGAATGTTCATTTCTCTAACATAAGCCATTTTAGAGAATTTGCCCATATGTCCAACAGGCCTCACAACCGCAGACCAGGTGTAACCACGCCAGCCCAGGACCTCCACATCCGGCTTCTACACCTAGGGGATTGTCTGAGATCGTCAGCCACCCAGACAGCTGATGAAAATTCGGAATATTTCTGTCGGTAATAAAGCCCTTTTTTGTGGGGGAAAAACTCATTCTGATTGGCTGCGCCTGACTCCCCTATGCCCTCCCGGGCCCACCCAAGGCTGCGCCCCTGCCCAGTCATGTGAAATCCATAGATTAGGGATTTAATTGACTGATTTCCTTACATGAACTGTAACTCACAAACATTTGCGTATATATTTTTGTTTTTTTGTACATTGGAGAAAGACTGACACTTAAGTACTGTGGTCCGTTTGTATTACCTTGTGAATTAAATGAAAAATATAGTTGGCTGCTTGGACTCTACTTGGAGAGAGTGGGGTCCAACGAGAGACTGATGTGAGATGAGTGGAGACCCCACACATACTTCAGCATAGTGTCTGATGTTCTCCCAGACCCCCCCCCCCCCGTGTCCCAACCCCTCAGTTTAACCCCCTTCTCCTCTAACAAACAAGTAATAATAGTGAATCAACATTCTCTCCTAATCTGTCCAGAACTCTTGTTTCATTTTGAAGCAGGTTTGCAAGTCACAAAAAATATTTTTTTGTAGTATAGTTGAAATCATTCCTTCTCTCTCTCTCTCTCTCTCTCTCCCAAGCCAAACCCATCCCCAAAACCCCAATGGAATTCAGTTAATTCTAACAATATACTGTTCACAGAATAAAACAAATTAAAACATAGGACCATATGCATTTGAGCTGTACACATTAATAAAGACAACATTTAGGGAAAGGGGTTCTAGGTTCTTGGTCTTCCACTTTACCTTTTATGGTGATTTAGAGTTTCTTATGATTACACCATTAATTGTGTTTTGGGGCTGATGAAAAAGCTGTCACTTTGTGTTCTCTATATTCTATAGGAACAGGTGTGTTTCTTGGAACATGGCTATATAAACATGGTTTCTTGCTAGGATATCAAGACAGCTGGAAGGTTTAATAGGACTGTTAAGGCCTCTCAAATTCCAAGAGAGAATAGCATTGCCATTGTTTTTTTGTATTTTTAAAAGAAGAATGTATTATTAATAATATAATTGTTATATTTAGTGTTGATAAATTCAGTAGCTTAATAATATATATATATTTTTTTAAACACAGAAGTTTTGTGTTAGCCCATATGTGACTGGCCATCTGCCTTTAGGAAACGTTATGTAGCCAACACCTCATTTGGCCGCCTTTCCTTCCAGTTCTCTGCTGCCTGTGACTGGAACGAATTGCAACAATCGCTGAAGTTGGAGACTTTTATCTCCCTCACCAACTTTAAACATCTGCTATCTGAGCAGCTAACCGATCGCTGCAGCTGTACATAGTCCATCGGTAAATAGCCCACCCAATTTACCTACCTCAACCCCATACTGTTTTTGTTTATTTACTTTTCTGCTCTTTTGCACACCAATATCTCTACCTGCACATCGTCATCTGCTCATTTATCACTTTTGCACACAATGTATATAGACTCTCTTTTTTTCTACTGTGTTATTGACTTGTTTATTGTTTACTCCATGTGTAACTCTGTGTTGTCTGTTCACACTGCTATGCTTTATCTTGGCCAGGTCGCAGTTGCAAATGAGAACTTGTTCTCAACTAGCCTACCTGGTTAAATAAAGGTGTTCTCAACTGGCCTACCTGGTTAAATAAAGGTGTTCTCAACTAGCCTACCTGGTTAAATAAAGGTGTTCTCAACTAGCCTACCTGGTTAAATAAAGGTGACATAAAATAAAAGAATGTTGAAATACTGAAAATTCACACAGAAGAAGGCTGTTTCTTAACGTTCGCTGAACTACTTGAGAACATTCCTAAATGTCAAACCAGTTGGAGAACATGCCTAAAACAGTATATCATTATAAATGTAACCATGTTTGAATGTTTAGGAAACGTTCTGTTAAACCAATGAAATAACTTTATTTTGTCCATTTCCTTTAACGTGCTGGGAAAGTTCCAGAGCCAATCAAACCATCCTGCATCACTGGTGGGAAGGTTGAATGCAATATAACCATAGGACAACCATGTCACCACCCAGCTCTAAGTAACATATGGTTCTCAGAACGTTATACGCTAGCTGGGTAGGCTGGCATATTGCAGTCCAATACACTTTTACACACATAGCTAACAATTAAATAGGCCAAAATACAAAAAAAAAGATTGACAAATAAACACAAAACCAAACGGAAACCCCCAAAAAGCACAGTGATACTGTGTAAAAAAAGAAGAACAACACATTAGAACAGATGACAGATATTGTAGCAGACTGCTGCTCTGATCTGGTTTCCCTCTCCTCTCAGAGAGCAGACTGGTCCAATGGTGTTGTAACAGCCCGTGTCCCAAAATGACACCCTATTCCCTACGTAGTGCACTACTTTAGACCAGAGCCCTATGGAACCCTATTCCCTACGTAGTGCACTACTTTAGACCAGAGCCCTATGGAACCCTATTCCCCATGTAGTGCACTACTTTAGACCAGAGCCCTATGGAACCCTATTCCCTACGTAGTGCACTACTTTTGACCAGGGCTTACATAAGGAATAGGGTGCCATTTGTGACGCAGGTACAGTAACAGTGGCATGAGTCAGTCAGTCAGTCAGTCAGTCAGTCAGTCAGTCAGTCAGTCAGTCAGTCATCGAAGGGACATGATGTCCATATGGCCTCAGTCCACCAACTGTCAGGACCAGGACAGGACACTGATGGCACGGTATGAGCAGCATACTGAGGTTATGGCCTGGTCTGGTCTGGCATGGTCTGGTTTGGCATGGTATGGCCTGGTCTAAAATTGAAAACAAAATGGATACATGGAAAAGTTATATTTCAGTATCGATAACATCAGTTAAACATAATGCAGTAATCTGGTCTGTCACACCACTGCTTAAATGGCTACAGGATGAAATACTCCCATCGTACAGCCGGTTAAACTGACCAATCTGTTTCAGATAGGTCAACCCCATCTGAGGATCTCATCAGGGGGCCACTAGAGGTTAGTAGATGGTTGATGGCGGCTGCCCCGTTCTGTGGTGCTGGACCTGGGCCCGTACCCATAAAGCGTCTCAGTGTAGGAGTGCTGATCTAGGATCAGGTCTCCCAATCTGTCCATATAATCTTATTCATTATGATTTAAAAGACATGGATACAGGCCGTGGTTTAAACCATCCTAAAAGCAGGCCTTCGATGCAGGACCACCAGTTGTCTTCCATCTAAAATGGCCCCCTATATGCCTTATGTCAGGGCCCGTGGGTCAATTCAGTCAGGGTCTCAATTTACTGTTGACAGTTTGAAATGTGGTTGATCCTAGATCCACATTATGAACACAGTTTACTGTTGAAAGTTAGAAATGTGGTTGATCCTAGATCCACATTATGAACACAGTTTACTGTTGAAAGTTAGAAATGTGGTTGATCCTAGATCCACATTATGAACACAGTTTACTGTTGAAAGTTAGAAATGTGGTTGATCCTAGATCCACATTATGAACACAGTTTACTGTTGAAAGTTAGAAATGCGGTTGATCCTAGATCCACATTATGAACACGGTTTACTGTTGAAAGTTAGAAATGCGGTTGATCCTAGATCCACATTATGAACACAGTTTACTGTTGAAAGTTAGAAATGCGGTTGATCCTAGATCCACATTATGAACACAGTTTACTGTTGAAAGTTAGAAATGCGGTTGATCCTAGATCCACATTATGAACACAGTTTACTGTTGAAAGTTAGAAATGCGGTTGATCCTAGATCCACATTATGAACACAGTTTACTGTTGAAAGTTAGAAATGCGGTTGATCCTAGATCCACATTATGAACACAGTTTACTGTTGAAAGTTAGAAATGCGGTTGATCCTAGATCCACATTATGAACACAGTTTACTGTTGAAAGTTAGAAATGCGGTTGATCCTAGATCCACATTATGAACACAGTTTACTGTTGAAAGTTAGAAATGCGGTTGATCCTAGATCCACATTATGAACACAGTTTACTGTTGAAAGTTAGAAATGCGGTTGATCCTAGATCCACATTATGAACACAGTTTACTGTTGAAAGTTAGAAATGCGGTTGATCCTAGATCCACATTATGAACTGAGTTTACTGTTGAAAGTTCGAAATGCGGTTGATCCTAGATCCACATTATGAACACAGTTTACTGTTGAAAGTTGGAAATGCGGTTGATCCTAGATCCACATTATGAACACAGTTTACTGTTGAAAGTTAGAAATGCGGTTGATCCTAGATCCACATTATGAACACAGTTTACTGTTGAAAGTTAGAAATGCGGTTGATCCTAGATCCACATTATGAACACAGTTTACTGTTGAAAGTTAGAAATGCGGTTGATCCTAGATCCACATTATGAACACAGTTTACTGTTGAAAGTTAGAAATGCGGTTGTGCACCAGCAGTTTTTCCTTTACATCAGTCACTCAATTAGCACATTTATTTTCTGGGGGGGGGGTTAGTTAGTCTAGAGGCCAACTACCTAAACTTGTAGTTAATCGAATTACTGACCGGGGGATCCCCATTGATTTTGTTAGTCACCCAGATATATTAAAAACTGCAACAACAACAACAAATCTCCACCCTATAGCAAATGTGTATAATTGCAGTAAATGTTTTACATAGTTGTACAATCTTCTCTCCGCCCCAGGGCAAAATGTGTAGAATTGCCGGAAATTAACAACAACAACAAAAAATGTGTATTTTTATCTCCAGTGTCAAGATGAGGTCCGCTAAAATTAGGGCCCCCAAAATGCTCGGGCCAGCTCTGGCTGCTTAGGGCCCCCAAAACGCTAGGGCCAGCTCTGGCTGCTTAGGGCCCCCAAAACGCTAGGGCCAGCTCTGGCTGCTTAGGGCCCCAAAACGCTAGGGCCAGCACTGGCTGCTTAGGGCCCCAAAACGCTAGGGCCAGCTCTGACAGCTTAGGGCTCCCAAAACGCTAGGACCAGCTCTGACAGCTTAGGGCCCCCAAAACGCTAGGGCCAGCTCTGACTGCTTAGGGCCCCCAAAACGCTAGGGCCAGCTCTGGCTGCTTAGGGCCCCCAAAACGCAAGGGCCAGCTCTGACTGCTTAGGGCCCCCAAAACGCTAGGGCCAGCTCTGGCTGCTTAGGGCCCCCAAAACGCAAGGGCCAGCTCTGGCTGCTTAGGGCCCCAAAACGCTAGGGCCAGCTCTGGCTGCTTAGGGCCCCAAAACGCTAGGGCCAGCTCTGACAGCTTAGGGCTCCCAAAACGCTATGACCAGCTCTGACAGCTTAGGGCCCCCAAAACGCTAGGGCTATCTCTGACTGCTTTAGGGCCCCCAAAACTCTAGGGCCAGCTCTGGCTGCTTAGGGCTCCCAAAACACTAGGGCCAGCTCTGACTGCTTAGGGCCCCCAAAACGCTAGGGCCAGCTCTGGCTGCTTAGGGCCCCCAAAACGCTAGGTCCAGCTCTTACTGCATGTGTGGGTATGAATTACAGACATTTTTTATTGTAAATAAGAATAGAATGTTACAACACTTCTACATTAATGTGGATGCTACCATGGTTACGGATAAACCTGAATGAATCGTGAATAATAATGAGGTGAGAAAGTTAAACACATTTACAAATGAGTTTAGAAACAAATTATATTCTTATTTACATTAAAAGGGACTCCAAAATGACACAATACATTATTTACCATTCATTTCTATTGGGCACAAAATAATCTGAAACACAACCAAAACAAACAGCAAATCAATCCAACAACTTTGTAGAGTCACAAGCTTGATGTAGTCAGTCATTGAGTGGTAGGAATATGGTACCAAATACTACACTTTTGACTACTTTAACACACAATTGGATTTGCCCCAATATTTTTGGTACCCTAAAATGGAAGGACTATGTACAAAAAGTGCTGTAATTTCTAAACGGTTCACCAGATATGGATTAAAATACTCTCAAATGAAAGCTGACAGTCTGCACTTTAACCACATAGTCATTGTATCGTTTTAAATCCAAAGTGCTGGAGTACAGAGCCAAAACAACCAAAACAATGTGTGACTGTCCCAATACTTTGAGTTCACTGTATTGTTCAATTTGAGCCCTGGTCAAAAGCTGTTTTTATTATATAGAGAATAGCAGGATGCCATTTCACTTTAACATAGATGTCTCTGTCCTTAGAGGCACAGCCAGTGAGAGGATATTGCTGTGCATTAGGATTTCTTCATTATGTGTTTTAAAAACTTAGCCAATGGAATGATATGCCTCTAACATAACCCACAACGCGTGGACTAACGCCGTACGCAGCTAGCAACAGCAAATCAAATCAAACCACCGACGTCAATTAAAAACGGTACAATTTTAGAACGGTATCATTGATGTTTTAGATTTAAAAAATTAAAAACAATTCATTTCAAGTTCACAGTGGTTTACGTTTGTAGTAGTTCATTATGCCGGTGGTAAAAGCTCTCTTTCCTGTCATTCTGGTTGCTGTGATTCTATTGAAGGAAGAACCTTCGGTTGATTTATTCTCTTCCCGTCTTCAGGCAGCAGCCACGGCTGAGCTTCGTCATGACACCCTTTATGAAAACCCTTCCATAATATAAGCTACTAACTTGTCCTCTTCAGATCACTCAATTTATAAATCACAGTCAAAATGTCAAATCGGAATAATACACACACACACACACACACACACACACACACACACGTATTGTCAGAGAAATGTTTTATTTGGTAAAATGATTATTATTTTTTAAATAGGCCTTAACTGTCAATGCAGATGATCGATTTTTCAAAAAAACAAGGATTTTTCTCAATATGGTAAATTATGTTTATCATAAATTAACAGACAGAAAGTGCTAAGAATTTAAATAAATGCACAGGCCTAAATTAGCTTATAACAAAAACTAATGTAGTCATCTAGCAGCCTAGATCTTGGTTTGATTACGAGTAGCATCGTCAACAATTCTGTTATATTAACAGCTTAAAGAATAATTACACCACTGTTCATTTTAACAATATAAATAAACATATCAATATTTGTTTTTTAATGCAAATTAAAACATATCCCCAGCAACATCATTTTTTTTGTATCCACGGTAGAAAATGTTAATTAATTACCAAGAGATCCTGTGTAATTGCAAAAATAAAATCATGGAATTTCTGTATGTTATGTTTATACAAAATCTGAAGAGAATTACTGTAAAAAAAAAAAAAATTGTCTCACAATTAACTGAAATCACCTTTCGCAAATATTGTTTCCCCAAAAATTCTGAAAGAGGACAAATATAACCGAGCCCGTATTTCTGATTAAATCAACCGTTCAGCGGAAAACAAGAGCTCTGTGCGGTAGGCGCCCATCGATTGTGTACGAAGTTATAGCAAAGCCTTTGGTGACACGATGTGGTCAAAAAATGGCATTACATCATCCTCGTCCCCATTTAGAAGTGGACTCACGCACCTGTTGGTGCTCGAGATGCTGCTACCGTCAAACTCCTTCACCTGGGATTCTTCCCTTTTTGCAGTAGACTTAGTCATAAGCATGTCCACGGGGATGATCAGTGCTTGAAGACGACTGGTACATTTCGGTGAGTTCCGGAAAATTCAAGAGACATGAAATACCAATGTGCCTTTGAAAAATGATTGTGTTTATTTACATTTTTTTTTTTTTTAAATACGTTTTTTTTAAATGAATTGAGCGAGTTGCCTCGCCGAGGTCATTTCACCGGCAGAACAGAGGAGCACAAACTCGTTTAAACGTTAGGTTGATGCGTGTGTCCCAAATGACTCCCTATACAATGCACTACTTTTGACCGCTGACACCTCTGGATCAAAGCCAGACTTCAGGATGGATATCAGGCACCCCAAAAATATATAGTGTACTTTAAAAAGGGAACAGGGTGCAATTTGGAACACAGATTTAGGTTGGTCCGTGTTGTGTTAAAGTGGAGCCCAGACCCTAACCCCTCCTAGTGGCAGCTTTGGCAGACAGACAAGAGGCTAAGTCCTGGGAGGGATCGTCGCAGCAATACGGGCAGTCTTCTCCTCCTCTCTTCCTTATCAGTGACTCTCTCCTTTCTTGCCCACAACCTACGTTAAACAGAAAACACAGCCGTGTAAACAGTGCAGGAATCCTCCTAGTCCCAAAGGAGTAGACGTCAACGAAAAACCTCCTACATTGTATGCAGTAGCAAATAACATTATTGTTCGCACCAAGTGATTTCTTTTTTAAATCATATTGACATGTATAGTGGAACTGTACATTGTTGATTTAATTTAAATCTCCACATTAGCCTGATTTAATTGCTGAAATCAATGTAATGTACAGTTGAAATGATGTTGCTATGATTGTATCATTACTGTTAGGCCTCATCTGACGAGGGTGGCCTGATCCCAATGCAGGATACAAAAATCACAATTCAATACCGTCAACATCAGTCTCATAGCTGTTGGTGGGGGGGGGGGACCAGATCTTACCCGTTTGAAGTCATTCATGTTCGTTGCCTGTACAGGGGTCCCAATAAAAGTAAGGTAATTGATTTTTGTTGTCTCTTCATCCCCTTGGTTGTTCTTCACAAACATCTGTTACAACACATGGGGGAAGAAACAACTTCATCATAATGGAACACAACTTCATCATAAAGGAACACAACTTCATCATAAAGGTACAACTTCATCATAATGGAACACAACTTCATCATAATGGAACACAACTTCATCATAATGGAACACAACTTCATCATAATGGAACACAACTTCATCATAATGGAACACAACTTCATCATAAAGGTAATGGAACACAACTTCATCATAATGGAACACAACTTCATCATAATGGAACACAACTTCATCATAATGGAACACAACTTCATCATAATGGAACACAACTTCATCATAATGGAACACAACTTCATCATAATGGAACACAACTTCATCATAATGGAAAACAACTTCATCATAAAGGAACACAACTTCATCATAATGGAAAACAACTTCATCATAAAGGAACACAACTTCATCATAAAGGAACACAACTTCATCATAATGGAACACAACTTCATCATAATGGAACACAACTTCATCATAAAGGAACACAACTTCATCATAAAGGTAATGGAACACAACTTCATCATAATGGAACACAACTTCATCATAATGGAACACAACTTCATCATAATGGAACACAACTTCATCATAAAGGTAATGGAACACAACTTCATCATAAAGGAACACAACTTCATCATAATGGAACACAACTTCATCATAATGGAACACAACTTCATCATAATGGAACACAACTTCATCATAAAGGAACACAACTTCATCATAAAGGAACACAACTTCATCATAATGGAACACAACTTCATCATAATGGAACACAACTTCATCATAATGGAACACAACTTCATCATAATGGAACACAACTTCATCATAAAGGTAATGGAACACAACTTCATCATAAAGGAACACAACTTCATCATAATGGAACACAACTTCATCATAATGGAACACAACTTCATCATAATGGAACACAACTTCATCATAAAGGTAATGGAACACAACTTCATCATAAAGGAACACAACTTCATCATAAAGGAACACAACTTCATCATAAAGGAACACAACTTCATCATAAAGGAACACAACTTCATCATAATGGTCAGTTTAAGTGTTGCCCTGGCATGCTCAATAGAGAACCTACTTTTGAAAGAGCTGTCTCGTTTAGGACCATTGTCTGGGAAACTGCCCATAAAGGATATAATTCACGCAGTCTTAGTTGGAAGTTATGTTGCCAATCAAGCAACAAATATCAGATTTTTCTTTCCTGTAAACATGCATTCTACATTATATCACATCTCTGTGTAGCCTAGTGGGCTGCGGTTGAGACAACAAAATAAATCATTAGTATTTTGTGCCACTAGATGGCTGTATGGTTCTACATTAACACAACTCCTTATGTATTTTAACTAGGGAAGTCATTTAAGAACAAATTCTTCATTCAAATTGGAATGCATGTCGGCACCACATTATATTGACAAGATAATGGACAATGGGAAAAGTCTACAAAGGCAGAAGGAGGCGGGATCAGGTGGGAGCATTCTAGCCAATGAGAGAGTAGATTCGCATTTGACCAACAGACACAACTCTGATATGAAAGTTTTCCTCAAAAGTTGCCAGGATACCACGTGCATCTATCTATCAGTAATTCATTACCTAAACATTACCAAACTTTATTTCATCAAATCAATTACATTTTATGTTGACCAAGTTCAAAGCTCATTGACCTCCATACAGAAACTCTCCCATTGGTCTGCTTCACATTTTATTCTCATCGGGGCGGAGTCAGTCCTCTGGCGTCGCCTCTTCCTCTTTGTCTGCAGTTCAGAACTGGACAACACCTCCTTCTTCTGGCTTTAGAACAGGAACCAACTGAGGTACATGCAGTGTTTCAATATCATGTGACCTCAGAAAAAAAAGAGGGAAGGAAAGAACCAGGAAATGAGAGGCCTGCAGGTGATTGGTTGGTGTTAAATGACTTACGGTGACGCTCTGGACATTCTGGAATTTGACGTATCTCAGTGGGATCAGTCCGTCGTCCTTGAAATCCTCCTCAGCCAGGTCCAGGGTCTGTGTGGCCTCGCTACGCTCAGCATCGTCAAAGTCCATGGAGCGAGGAAGGTTAATGAAGATCTTCACACACTTTGGTGCCTGGGCTGTATAACAGGGAGAAAAGGAAGTAGGCAGAGAGGGGGGAAAAGGAAGTAGACAGAGGGGGGGGGGGGGGGGGGGAGTAGGCAGAGAGGGGGGGGGGGGGGGGGGAGTAGACAGAGAGGGGGGGGGGGGGGGAGTAGGCAGAGAGGGGGGGAGGAAGTAGACAGAGAGGGGGGGGGGGAGTAGGCAGAGAGGGGGAGGGGGGAGTAGGCAGAGAGGGGGGGAAAGGAAGTAGACAGAGAGGGGGGGAGTAGGCAGAGGGGGGGAAAGGAAGTCGACAGAGAGGGGGGGAAAGGAAGTAGGCAGAGAGGGGAGAAAAAGGAAGTAGACAGAGAGGGGAGAAAAAGGAAGTAGACAGAGAGGGGGGAGAAAAAGGAAGTAGACAGGGAGGGGGGGAAGGAAGTAGACAGAGAGGGGGGGAAAGTAAGTAGACAGGGAGGGGGGGAAAGGAAGTAGACAGAGAGGGGGGAAAAGCAAGTAGACAGAGAGGGGGAGAAAGGAAGTAGACAGAGAGGGGGAGAAAGGAAGTAGACAGAGAGGGGGGAAAAGGAAGTAGACAGGGAGGGGGGAAAAGGAAGTAGACAGGGAGGGGGGGAAAGGAAGTAGACAGAGAGGGGGGGAAAAGGAAGTAGACAGAGAGGGGGGAAAAGGAAGTAGGCAGAGAGGGGGAAAAGGAAGTAGGCAAAGAGGGGGGAAAGGAAGTAGACAGGGAGGGGGGAAGGAAGTAGACAGAGGGGGGAAAAGGAAGTAGGCAGAGAGGGGGAAAGTCAGTTGTACAACTGAATTCCCTCAACTTAAATGTGTCTTTTGCATTTAACCCAACCCCTCTGAATAAGAGGGGGGGGGGGCAGAAAACAGGGCAACCAAATAAAGCGTGGGAACTAACGATAAACGATAAACCACGATCCAATAAAGGACAACATCTATTCCGTCGGCCAACGGTCAAATTTAAAAATGTTTTCCATTTCAACTACATGTACTCTTACGAGGAAACGGAGCAACATTTAGGAGCTGACCAGGAAGAATAAGGACTCACCGAAGTCAGAGGACAGGAGCTTCATGGAGAACAGCTTGACAGGCTGGTTGAAGGACATAGTAATTAGGAGCTGATGAGGAGAAAATATGAGTTTAGTATTATATGTCTATTAGTCTGGTCTGTCAGTGAGGGGTGATACTATACATCTATTAGTCTGGTCTGTCAGTGAGGGGTGATACTATACATCTATTAGTCTGGTCTGTCAGTGAGGGGTGATACTATACATCTATTAGTCTGATCTGTCAAGGAGGGGTGATACTATACATCTATTAGTCTGGTCTGTCAGTGAGGGGTGATACCATACATCTATTAGTCTGGTCTGTCAGTGAGGGGTGATACTATACATCTATTAGTCTGTCAGTGAGGGGAGATACTATACATCTATTAGTCTGGTCTGTCAGTGAGGGGGGATACTATACATCTATTAGTCTGGTCTGTCAGTGAGGGGTGATACTATACATCTATTAGTCTGGTCTGTCAGTGAGGGCTGATACTATACATCTATTAGTCTGTCAGTGAGGGGAGATACTATACATCTATTAGTCTGGTCTGTCAGTGAGGGGGGATACTATACATCTATTAGTCTGGTCTGTCAGTGAGGGGTGATACTATACATCTATTAGTCTGGTCTGTCAGTGAGGGGTGATACTATACATCTATTAGTCTGGTCTGTCAGTGAGGGCTGATACTATACATCTATTAGTCTGGTCTGTCAGTGAGGGGTGATACTATACATCTATTAGTCTGGTCTGTCAGTGAGGGGTGATACTATACATCTATTAGTCTGGTCTGTCAGTGAGGGGTGATACTATACATCTATTAGTCTGGTCTGTCAGTGAGGGGTGATACCATACATCTATTAGTCTGGTCTGTCAGTGAGGGGTGATACTATACATCTATTAGTCTGTCAGTGAGGGGAGATACTATACATCTATTAGTCTGGTCTGTCAGTGAGGGGGGATACTATACATCTATTAGTCTGGTCTGTCAGTGAGGGGTGATACTATACATCTATTAGTCTGGTCTGTCAGTGAGGGGTGATACTATACATCTATTAGTCTGGTCTGTCAGTGAGGGCTGATACTATACATCTATTAGTCTGGTCTGTCAGTGAGGGGTGATACTATACATCTATTATATTAGTCTGGTCTGTCAGTGAGGGGTGATACTATACATCTATTAGTCTGGTCTGTCAGTGAGGGCTGATACTATACATCTATTAGTCTGGTCTGTCAGTGAGGGGTGATACTATACATCTATTAGTCTGGTCTGTCAGTGAGGGGTGATACTATACATCTATTAGTCTGTCAGTGAGGGGTGATACTATACATCTATTAGTCTAGTCTGTCAGTGAGGGGTGATACTACACATCTATTAGTCTGGTCTGTCAGTGAGGGGTGATACTATACATCTACTAGTCTGGTCTGTCAGTGAGGGGTGATACTATACATCTACTAGTCTGGTCTGTCAGTGAGGGGTGATACTATACATCTACTAGTCTGGTCTGTCAGTGAGGGGTGATACTATACATCTACTAGTCTGGTCTGTCAGTGAGGGGTGATACTATACATCTACTAGTCTGGTCTGTCAGTGAGGGGTGATACTATACATCTATTAGTCTGGTCTGTCAGTGAGGGGTGATACTATACATCTATTAGTCTGTCAGTGAGGGGGGATACTATACATCTATTAGTCTGGTCTGTCAGTGAGGGGTGATACCATACATCTATTAGTCTGGTCTGTCAGTGAGGGGTGATACTACACATCTATTAGTCTGGTCTGTCAGTGAGGGGTGATACTATACATCTATTAGTCTGGTCTGTCAGTGAGGGCTGATACTATACATCTATTAGTCTGGTCTGTCAGTGAGGGGTGATACTATACATCTATTAGTCTGTCAGTGAGGGGTGATACTATACATCTATTAGTCTAGTCTGTCAGTGAGGGGTGATACTATACATCTATTAGTCTGGTCTGTCAGTGAGGGGTGATACTATACATCTATTAGTCTGGTCTGTCAGTGAGGGGTGATACTATACATCTATTAGTCTGGTCTGTCAGTGAGGGGTGATACCATACATCTATTAGTCTGGTCTGTCAGTGAGGGGTGATACTATACATCTATTAGTCTGTCAGTGAGGGGAGATACTATACATCTATTAGTCTGGTCTGTCAGTGAGGGGGGATACTATACATCTATTAGTCTTGTCTGTCATTGAGGGGTGATACTATACATCTATTAGTCTGGTCTGTCAGTGAGGGGGGATACTATACATCTATTAGTCTGGTCTGTCAGTGAGGGGTGATACTATACATCTATTAGTCTGGTCTGTCAGTGAGGGGTGATACTATACATCTATTAGTCTGGTCTGTCAGTGAGGGGGGATACTATACATCTATTAGTCTGGTCTATCAGTGAGGGGTGATACTATACATCTATTAGTCTGGTCTGTCAGTGAGGGGTGATACTATACATCTATTAGTCTGGTCTGTCAGTGAGGGGTGATACTATACATCTATTAGTCTGGTCTGTCAGTGAGGGGTGATACTATACATCTATTAGTCTGTCAGTGAGGGGTGATACTATACATCTATTAGTCTGTCAGTGAGGGGTGATACTATATATCTATTAGTCTGGTCTGTCAGTGAGGGGTGATACTATACATCTTTTAGTCTGGTCTGTCAGTGAGGGGTGATACTATACATCTATTAGTCTGGTCTGTCAGTGAGGGCTGATACTATACATCTATTAGTCTGGTCTGTCAGTGAGGGGTGATACTATACATCTATTAGTCTGGTCTGTCAGTGAGGGGTGATACTATACATCTATTAGTCTAGTCTGTCAGTGAGGGCTGATACTATACATCTATTAGTCTGGTCTGTCAGTGAGGGGTGATACTATACATCTATTAGTCTAGTCTGTCAGTGAGGGGTGATACTATACATCTATTAGTCTGGTCTGTCAGTGAGGGGTAATACTATACATCTATTAGTCTAGTCTGTCAGTGAGGGGTGATACTATACATCTATTAGTCTGGTCTGTCAGTGAGGGGTGATACTATACATCTATTAGTCTGGTCTGTCAGTGAGGGGTGATACTATACATCTATTAGTCTGTCAGTGAGGGGGGATACTATACATCTATTAGTCTGGTCTGTCAGTGAGGGGTGATACTATACATCTATTAGTCTGGTCTGTCAGTGAGGGGTGATACTACACATCTATTAGTCTGGTCTGTCAGTGAGGGGTGATACTATACATCTATTAGTCTGGTCTGTCAGTGAGGGCTGATACTACACATCTATTAGTCTGGTCTGTCAGTGAGGGGTGATACTATACATCTATTAGTCTGGTCTGTCAGTGAGGGCTGATACTATACATCTATTAGTCTGGTCTGTCAGTGAGGGGTGATACTATACATCTATTAGTCTGGTCTGTCAGTGAGGGGTGATACTATACATCTATTAGTCTAGTCTGTCAGTGAGGGGTGATACTATACATCTATTAGTCTGGTCTGTCAGTGAGGGGTGATACTATACATCTATTAGTCTAGTCTGTCAGTGAGGGGTGATACTATACATCTATTAGTCTGGTCTGTCAGTGAGGGGTGATACTATACATCTATTAGTCTAGTCTGTCAGTGAGGGGTGATACTATACATCTATTAGTCTGGTCTGTCAGTGAGGGGTGATACTATACATCTATTAGTCTGGTCTGTCAGTGAGGGGTGATACTATACATCTATTAGTCTGGTCTGTCAGTGAGGGGTGATACTATACATCTATTAGTCTGGTCTGTCAGTGAGGGGTGATACTATACATCTATTAGTCTGGTCTGTCAGTGAGGGGTGATACTATACATCTATTAGTCTGGTCTGTCAGTGAGGGGTGATACTATACATCTATTAGTCTGGTCTGTCAGTGAGGGGTGATACTACACATCTACTAGTCTGGTCTGTCAGTGAGGGGTGATACTATACATCTATTAGTCTGGTCTGTCAGTGAGGGGTGATACTATACATCTATTAGTCTAGTCTGTCAGTGAGGGGTGATACTATACATCTATTAGTCTGGTCTGTCAGTGAGGGGTGATACTATACATCTATTAGTCTGGTCTGTCAGTGAGGGGTGATACTATACATCTATTAGTCTGGTCTGTCAGTGAGGGGTGATACTATACATCTATTAGTCTGGTCTGTCAGTGAGGGGTGATACTATACATCTATTAGTCTGGTCTGTCAGTGAGGGGTGATACTATACATCTATTAGTCTGGTCTGTCAGTGAGGGGTGATACTATACATCTATTAGTCTGGTCTGTCAGTGAGGGGTGATACTACACATCTACTAGTCTGGTCTGTCAGTGAGGGGTGATACTATACATCTATTAGTCTGGTCTGTCAGTGAGGGGTGATACTATACATCTATTAGTCTAGTCTGTCAGTGAGGGGTGATACTATACATCTATTAGTCTGGTCTGTCAGTGAGGGGTGATACTACACATCTATTAGTCTGGTCTGTCAGTGAGGGGTGATACTATACATCTATTAGTCTACTTTCCACGCTGACATCAAAAGAAGGTAACATCCCACACTAAGAAGGAAAAAGTAGCTGCGTTCCACTTGGGTCTCGTCAATTACTTCCATAGCCAGGTCAAACATTTTCGAATGAACACATTCAGACCACTCTGACCTAAAGAGAAGAACCTAGCATCCATCCATCCTCAAAACTCACCTGTTCATCACAGTCAGACTCCAGGTAGGTGGTGTCCTTGACTAAGCAGTTTTCAAAGCCGCTTTCATCACTCTCATTTAGACACACTATACATCTATTAGTCTGGTCTGTCAGTGAGGGGTGATACTATACATCTATTAGTCTGGTCTGTCAGTGAGGGGTGATACTATACATCTATTAGTCTGGTCTGTCAGTGAGGGGTGATACTATACATCTATTAGTCTGGTCTGTCAGTGAGGGGTGATACTACACATCTACTAGTCTGGTCTGTCAGTGAGGGGTGATACTATACATCTATTAGTCTGGTCTGTCAGTGAGGGGTGATACTATACATCTATTAGTCTAGTCTGTCAGTGAGGGGTGATACTATACATCTATTAGTCTGGTCTGTCAGTGAGGGGTGATACTACACATCTATTAGTCTGGTCTGTCAGTGAGGGGTGATACTATACATCTATTAGTCTACTTTCCACGCTGACATCAAAAGAAGGTAACATCCCACACTAAGAAGGAAAAAGTAGCTGCGTTCCACTTGGGTCTCGTCAATTACTTCCATAGCCAGGTCAAACATTTTCGAATGAACACATTCAGACCACTCTGACCTAAAGAGAAGAACCTAGCATCCATCCATCCTCAAAACTCACCTGTTCATCACAGTCAGACTCCAGGTAGGTGGTGTCCTTGACTAAGCAGTTTTCAAAGCCGCTTTCATCACTCTCATTTAGACACTCACAGCCAGCTTTGTTCACAAACGGCATCAGGTCCATCTGAACACACAGACAGAGTACAAAGATATATATTTTTAAAAGGAGGCACACAAGATGAACCCATGTTAAGTGCACGGTACAAGCGAGCACAAAAACAAAGATTTCATTCTAGTCAAGAGGTTCTCACACCTACTTGTGTAGCTTTGTAAAGCACCACCCTAAAGGTTGACACTGCTTTACTGAAATGTGAACTTATGTATCGTATGGATAGCTTCGACTTATGCTAAACCTTGTTACTGCCTTCCTGTCCTGGGATACCGTCACCACAGAACCAGAAATTCCTAAAGTTTTCTGAGTCAGCATTGACAGTGCAAGACAGGGAGGGGTTCTGAGTTCACCTCCTGTCTCGGGAAGACAGGGAGGGGTTCTGAGTTCACATCCTGTCTCGGGAAGACAGAGAGGTGTTCTGAGTTTGCATCCCAGGTCTGGGAAGACAAGGTCAGAACTCAGAAGTATATCTAGCCTAGGGCGAGTTTCCCCCCCCCCAAAAAACAAAGATCAGTTAGCTAGTTGCTAGGCAATAGACAAACTATGATCTTAATTCTAAAGATGATCTTTCCGTTTTGGGAAACTCACCCGAGTGATGCAGTTCATCATATACTCACATATCCCTTGGGAATGTCCGAGTCCTCGTTGCTTCCAGGGTCGTTTTCTACATGCTGCTTGATCTTCTCCTCTAGTCCTGAGGCATCTGCACCCTGATACAGGTCGACGCGCACTTTGTTACGGAAAAACAAAAACGTTGGCGTGGCAGAGATGTTGTTGGCTGCAGCCGTTGCCTGAAAGAGGGAGATTGACATTCAAGTCTTAGTCCCGTGCCTCAACACACATACCAGACTTCTTCATCTGTATTTCCTCAATGAACAACATGAGAGGACGTTGACATGTCCGAGGCTATGCAACACTTCTTGTTGACCAAGTCTCCTATGACAACAACAACAACATAATGGAGTACCTGGTGTTTTGATAATGACACAGTAGGCTGTATTGATAAAAGTCTTAACACAAAATCAACCTCACCTGACAGACGTGTACATCTACTTCGAGAAAAATGACATGAGGGTACTTGTTACTCAACATGTTGAAAGCAGGGGATATCCTGACACAGGGTCGACACCTGGGGAGCGAAGAAGAGTTCAATAGGAAGCTATTGTCAACTAAACCGGAAGTTTAGTTCATTGGCTAACGTTGCTTAGCTAGCTAATAACAAAGGCTGTTAAAAAAACTAAACAGAAATGCAAAAGTAAGCCTTACATGTGCAGTAGCTAAAACAATAGCTAGCTAAGCATTATTCTTCATGGCTCGCTAGTTGATGCCTATTATTAAAAACCACTAGCCAGACAGGTGGCTAGCTAGATAACATAACCTCTATGTACCACACATTATAACCACATATCTGACTGTATTGTTAGATAGCTAGTACCAGACTACTGTCATGCTGTTAAACAAAGTTGTCTAGCTAGCTTAGCCTGTCTGCTATTGCTAAGTCATAGCTGGCTAAGCTATCCATCTAGCTAACGTTAGTTACCTAACAACAGCGTGGTATGTGGTCCGAGTTAAATTATCAAGTGTTATTTTAAAATAGCTATTTGAAAGTATTCCAACAACAGATGTAACTGTGAAATCCGTTTTTTTTTAAATGGACTAACGATCTAGTTATACATTGACAAATGAAAGTGAATCATTCATTTCAGTGTAGATCATAGCTAGCTGGTAAAACCAAGGGCCTGGGAACAGATTTGAAACCTTACCCTGCCATGGTGAACTTCACTACCGCAAGCCTTGATCCGGCGTCTGCTAGTTCAGGTTGGAATTCTGAATCATTCCCGATTACTTTTACCCCGACCATTTTTACAGCTGTAAATATGTATCTTATTTATGACAGATTATATACAAAATAGTGTCACGGGTGTAAGGACACACTGTCCAAACTCAACTCTTCTGTGGAATCACACACTTTACTGAAGCGCCTTGACGAAGGTTGGCCATTAAACCAATGAAAACCGAGCAGGGCGTGGTCAACTCCACAGCTAAAACAAAATCACAGTAATATAATGAATTTATTCTCTCTAGATTTAACAAATAATGATCCAGGGTAAGTTTTTATTTCACGTGAATCTATCGAAATCAAATCAAATTGTATTTGTCACATGACCCCCGAATACAACGGGTGTAGACTTAACCCTGAAATGCTTATGAGCCCTTCCCAATGATGCAGAGTTAAACAATTATAATACACATATTAACAGGAGGAATAAAATACACAATAATGGAGTTATATACAGGAAGTACCAGTACCGTATCAATGTGGAGCTATATACAGGAAGTACCAGATCAATGTGGAGCTATATACAGGAAGTACCAGATCAATGTGGAGCTATATACAGGAAGTACCAGATCAATGTGGAGCTATATACAGGGAGTACCAGATCAATGTGGAGCTATATACAGGAAGTACCAGATCAATGTGGAGCTATATACAGGGAGTACCAGATCAATGTGGAGCTATATACAGGGAGTACCAGATCAATGTGGAGCTATATACAGGGAGTACCAGTACCAGCTCAATGTTTGAATGTGTGTTTGTGTTGTCGGTATGCGTGTGTGTGAGTATGTAATGTGTGTGAATGTGTGTTTTTTTTGTGTGGGTGTGTCAGTGTAGTGTGTATACTGTATATAGTGTGTACAGTACCAGTCAAAAGTTTGGACATACCTACTCATTCGAGGGTTTTTCTTTATTTTCACTATTTTCTACATTGTATAATACTACTGATGACATCAACACTATGAAATAACACATATGGAATCATGTAGTAACCAAAAAAAAGATTTAGATTCTTCAAAGTTCAAATCTGTCATCAAGGCAAAGGGGTGGCTACATTGGAGAAAACATTTTTTTGGTTACTACATGATTCCATATGTGTTATTTCATAGTTTTGATGTCTTCACTATTATTCTACAATGTAGAAAACAGTAAAAATGAAGAAAAACCCTGGAATGAGAAGGTGTGTCCAATCTTTTGACTGGTACCGTATATATAGTTTTGTGAGGGTGCGTAGAGTCTGATCCAGGATAGGGTCAGTGCAGATAGTCCAGATAAACATTAATTAACTATTTATCAGTCTTGTGGCTTGTGGGTGGAAGCTGCCTATTGGTCCGAGAGCCAATGCTCCGGTACCGTTTGGTTGGCTTGAGTCTTTAGCAATTGTTTGGCCCCAGTGATGTACTGGGCTATCCGCTCCTACCAAGCAGTAAAGCAGCCATTCAAACTGCTCTCGATGATGCAGATGTAAGACTTTTTGTGGATGCGGGGGCCCATTCAAAAATCTTTTTATCCTCCTGACGGCGAAGAGGCGCTGTTGTGCCATTTTCATGACTGTGCGGGTGTGTGTGGACCGTGTTAAGTCCTTAGTGATGTGGACGCCAATGAACTTGAAGCTCTTGACCCACCCCACTACAGCCCCCGCAAATATGGATGGGAGAATGCTCTCCCCTCTTTCTCCTGGAGTCCACGGGACTGAGCACACAACCTTGAGGGGCCCCCGTGTTGAAGGTCAGCATGCCGTAGGTGTTGGTGTTATTGCCTATCCTCACTACCTGGGGCCATCCCGTCAGGAAGTCCAGGATCCAGTTGCAGTGGGAGGTGTCCAGTCCCAGGGTCCAGTTGCAGAGGGAGGTGTCCAGTCCCAGGGTCCAGTTGCAGAGGGAGGTGTCCAGTCCCAGGGTCCAGTTGCAGAGGGAGGTGTCCAGTCCCAGGGTCCAGTTGCAGAGGGAGGTGTCCAGTCCCAGGGTCCAGTTGCAGAGGGAGGTGTCCCGTCCCAGGGTCCAGTTGCCGAGGGAGGTGTCCAGTCCCAGGGTCCAGTTGCAGAGGGAGGTGTCCAGTCCCAGGGTCCAGTTGCAGAGGGAGGTGTCCAGTCCCAGGGTCCAGTTGCAGAGGGAGGTGTCCAGTCCCAGGATCCAGTTTCAGAGGGAGGTGTCCAGTCCCAGGGTCCCCAGCTTGGTGATGAGTTTCAGAGGGGACTATGGTGTTGAACGCTGATCTGTAGTCAACGAACAGCATTCTCACGTAGTTATTTCCCCTCTTATCCAGATGGGAGAGGGCAGGCTGAAATGCAATTGAGATTGCGTCATCTGTGGATTTCTTGGGGCGGGATATGTGAATTGGAGTGGGTCCAGGGTGTCTGGGATGATGGTGTTGATGTGTGTCATGGCCAGCCTTTAAAAGCACCTCGTCATTACAGATGTGAGTGCTACAGGGGTGATAGTTATTTAACCAGGTCATCTTGGAACTCTTGGGAACAGAGACAATGGTGCTCAGCTTGAAACATGTTGGGATTACAGACTGGGGGATTGAAAATGTCTGTGAAGACACTTGCCAGCTGGTCTGGCCATTCTTTGAGAACGCGCCCTGGTATTCCATCTGGACCGGCAGCTTTGTGATTGTTAACCTGTTTAATGGTTTTACTCACATAGGCTGTCAGGGTTCCTCCTGGTCACCAGAGGGCGGCAGAGACCGCCTAGAGACTTTTATCGTGTCTTATTATTTCACGATTGTGTCCCTGTTAAAATAGGTGTGTTTTCTGTGATCATTTACAGATGCTTGAATTGTTTACTGTGTGTGCTTGTTTCCCGAGTGAGTTTTCAAGACTTAGTGTTTTATTGTTTTTCCCCTAGGTGTACAGTTTCTCAGGTAAGTATTTATGTTCATCCTTAACCATTGATGTCTGGTCTCTTCTCCGCACCTGGGTCTAATCCTCATGCCGGCCAGAGAGAGACATCACAAAGTCATCCGGAACAGGGGCTTTCACGCAAGACCCAGTGGTTGTGTTCCTCGATGTGAGCATCACAGCCTGTACTCGAAAGACAGTCTTGTAGCCTCGTGTTTGCTTTATCGAACCACTTCTGTTTTGAGCTCCATCCTGTTTGAGATTTTGTTTGTAAGCAGGAAAATGTGTGTGTGTGTGTGTGTGTGTGTGTGTGTGTGCGTGTGTGTTTGTGTGCGTGTGTGTGTTTGTGTGTGTGTGAGTGCGTGTGTGTGTGTGTGTGTGTTTTAAGTCTCCCTCCAGTTAGTCTTTGCCCACCAGAGATGCTGCCTCGAGTTTGTTTATGGCCCCATACTTGTCGTTGAATGGCAACGTGGTGTTGGCTTGTGGAGGGATGTTTACGTGGTGTTGGGAGGGATGGTTACGTGGTGTTGGGAGGGATGTTTACGTGGTGTTTGGAGGGATGGTTACGTGGTGTTGGGAAGGATGGTTACGTGGTGTTGGGAGGGATGGTTACGTGGTGTTGGGAGGGATGTTTACGTGGTGTTGGGAGGGATGTTTACGTGGTGTTGGGAGGGATGTTTAGGTGGTGTTGGGAGGGATGGTTACGTGGTGTTGGGAGGGATGTTTACGTGGTGTTGGGAGGGATGGTTACGTGGTGTTGGGAGGGATGGTTACGTGGTGTTGGGAGGGATGGTTACGTGGTGTTGGGAGGGATGGTTATGTGGTGTTGGGAGGGATGGTTACGTGGTGTTGGCTTGTGGAGGGATGGTTATGTGGTGTTGGAAGGGATGTTTACGTGGTGTTGGGAGGGATGTTTATGTGGTGTTGGGAGGGATGGTTACGTGGTTTTGGGAGGGATGGTTACGTGGTGTTGTCTTGTGGAGGGATGGTTATGTGGTGTTGGGAGGGATGGTTACGTGGTGTTGGGAGGGATGTTTATGTGGTGTTGGGAGGGATGGTTACGTGGTTTTGGGAGGGATGGTTACGTGGTGTTGTCTTGTGGAGGGATGGTTATGTGGTGTTGGGAGGGATGTTTACGTGGTGTTGGGAGGGATGTTTACGTGGTGTTGGGAGGGATGTTTACGTGGTGTTGGGAGGGATGGTTACGTGGTGTTGGGAGGGATGTTTACGTGGTGTTGGGAGGGATGTTTACGTGGTGTTGGGAGGGATGTTTACATGGTGTTGGCTTGTGCAGGGATGTTTACATGGTGTTGGCTTGTGGAGGGATGTTTACGTGGTGTTGGGAGGGATGTTTACGTGGTGTTGGGAGGGATGTTTACGTGGTGTTGGGAGGGCTGTTTACGTGGTGTTGGGAGGGATGTTTATGTGGTGTTGGGAGGGATGTTTAGGTGGTGTTGGGAGGGATGGTTACGTGGTGTTGGGAGGGATGTTTACGTGGTGTTGGGAGGGATGGTTACGTGGTGTTGGGAGGGATGGTTACGTGGTGTTGGGAGGGATGGTTACGTGGTGTTGGGAGGGATGGTTATGTGGTGTTGGGAGGGATGGTTACGTGGTGTTGGCTTGTGGAGGGATGGTTATGTGGTGTTGGAAGGGATGTTTACGTGGTGTTGGGAGGGATGTTTATGTGGTGTTGGGAGGGATGGTTACGTGGTTTTGGGAGGGATGGTTACGTGGTGTTGTCTTGTGGAGGGATGGTTATGTGGTGTTGGGAGGGATGGTTACGTGGTGTTGGGAGGGATGTTTATGTGGTGTTGGGAGGGATGGTTACGTGGTTTTGGGAGGGATGGTTACGTGGTGTTGTCTTGTGGAGGGATGGTTATGTGGTGTTGGGAGGGATGTTTACGTGGTGTTGGGAGGGATGTTTACGTGGTGTTGGGAGGGATGTTTACGTGGTGTTGGGAGGGATGGTTACGTGGTGTTGGGAGGGATGTTTACGTGGTGTTGGGAGGGATGTTTACGTGGTGTTGGGAGGGATGTTTACATGGTGTTGGCTTGTGCAGGGATGTTTACATGGTGTTGGCTTGTGGAGGGATGTTTACGTGGTGTTGGGAGGGATGTTTACGTGGTGTTGGGAGGGATGTTTACGTGGTGTTGGGAGGGCTGTTTACGTGGTGTTGGGAGGGATGTTTATGTGGTGTTGGCTTGTGGAGGGATGTTTACGTGGTGTTGGGAGGGATGTTTATGTGGTGTTGGGAGGGATGTTTACGTGGTGTTGGGAGGGATGTTTATGTGGTGTTGGCTTGTGGAGGGATGGTTACGTGTTGTTGGGAAGGATGGTTACGTGGTGTTTGGAGGGATGGTTACGTGGTGTTGGGAGGGATGGTTACGTGGTGTTGGGAGGGATGTTTACGTGGTGTTGGGAGGGATGGTTACGTGGTGTTGGGAGGGATGTTTACGTGGTGTTGGGAGGGATGTTTACGTGGTGTTGGGAGGGATGGTTTACGTGGTGTTGGGAGGGATGGTTACGTGGTGTTGGGAGGAATGGTTACGTGGTGTTGGGAGGATGGTTACGTGGTGTTGGGAGGGATGGTTACGTGGTGTTGGGAGGGATGGTTACGTGGTGTTGGGAGGGATGGTTACGTGGTGTTGGGAGGGATGTTTACGTGGTGTTGGGAGGGATGGTTACGTGGTGTTGGGAGGGATGTTTACGTGGTGTTGGGAGGGATGGTTACGTGGTGTTGGGAGGGATGGTTACGTGGTGTTGGGAGGGATGGTTACGTGGTGTTGGGAGGGATGTTTACGTGGTGTTGGGAGGGATGGTTACGTGGTGTTGGGAGGGATGGTTACGTGGTGTTGGGAGGGATGTTTACGTGGTGTTGGGAGGGATGGTTACGTGGTGTTGGGAGGGATGTTTACGTGGTGTTGGGAGGGATGGTTACGTGGTGTTGGGAGGGATGGTTACGTGGTGTTGGGAGGGATGTTTACGTGGTGTTGGGAGGGATGTTTACATGGTGTTGGGAGGGATGGTTACGTGGTGTTGGCTTGTGGAGGGATGTTTACATGGTGTTGGCTTGTGGAGGGATGTTTATATGGTGTTGGGAGGTATGGTTATGATCTGAGAGAGAACGTAAACTGAATCAACTCTCCAGTCTCCATTGAATTGGCTTATAATGCATATACGCTAGGGCTGTGTGTCTGCATTTCTTTAGATAGTGTTATATATTCATACATAGTGTATAGATGGGGTGTAGATGGGGTATAGATGGGGTATAGACGGTGTTTGGATAGGGTATAGATGGGGTATAGATGGGGTATAGATGGTGTTTAGATGGGGTATAGATGGGGTATAGATGGTGTTTAGATGGTGTATAGATGGGGTATAGATGAGGTATAGATGGTGTTTAGATAGTGGATAGATGGGGTATAGATGGGGTATAGATGGTGTATAGATGGGGTATAGATGGTGTATAGATGGTGTTTAGATAGTGTATAGATGGGGTATAGATGGTGTTTAGATGTTGTTTAGATGGGGTATAGATGGGGTATAGATGGTGTTTAGATGGGGTATACATGGTGTTTAGATGGGGTATACATGGTGTTTAGATGGAGTATACATGGTGTTTAGATGGAGTATACATGGTGTTTAGATGGGGTATAGATAGTGTATAGATGGGGTATACATGGTGTGTAGATGGGGTATAGATAGTGTATAGATGGGGTATACATGGTGTTTAGATGGAGTATACATGGTGTTTAGATGGAGTATACATGGTGTTTAGATGGAGTATACATGGTGTTTAGATGGGGTATAGATAGTGTATAGATGGGGTATACATGGTGTTTAGATGGTGTATAGATGGTGTTTAGATGGGGTATACATGGTGTTTAGATGGGGTATACATGGTGTTTAGATGGGGTATACATGGTGTTTAGATGGGGTATACATGGTGTTTAGATGGGGTATAGATAGTGTATAGATGGGGTATACATGGTGTTTAGATGGAGTATACATGGTGTTTAGATGGGGTATACATGGTGTTTAGATGGGGTATACATGGTGTTTAGATGGGGTATACATGGTGTTTAGATAGTGTTATATGTGCATACAATGCATTTGGAAAGTGTTCAGAACTCTTCCCTTTCCCCCCATTTTGTTACGTTACAGCCTTATTCTAAAATAGATTACATGTATTTTTTTTTGTCCTCATCAAAAAACACACAATATCCAATAATGACAAAGGGAAAACAGGTTTTTAAATGTTTGCAAATGTATTAAAACGTTTTTTTTTTAATGGTGTCGTCTGCGTAGAGGTGGATCAGGGAGTCGCCCGCAGCAAAAGCAACATCATTGATATACAGATATACAGAGAACAAACTCTGAAGCTAGATGGGGGGGCGATCAATTCACAAATGGTGTCCAGGGCACAGCTGGGAGCTGAGGGGGGTCGGTAGCAGGCGTCAACAGTGAGAGACTTATTTCTGGAGAGATTAATTTTTAAAATTAGAAGTTCGAACTATTTGGTTATGGACCTGGAAAGTATGACATTACTTTACTTTTCAGACACAGCAAGGACATCAGGGTTGGCAGAGTGTGCTAAAGCAGTGAGTAAAACAAATTTAGGGAGGAGGCTTCTGATGTTGACATGCATGAAACCAAGGCTTTTTCGATCACAGAAGTCAACAAATGAGGGTGCCTGGGGACATGCAGGGCCTGGGTTTGCCTCCACATCATGACCATACAACATTCCTTCAATTCTGACCAGTCTCCCAGTCCCTGCTGCTGAAAAACATCCCCACAACATGATGCTGTCATAACCATGCTTCACTGAGGGGATGGTGTTCTCGGGGTGATGAGAGGTGTATGGTTTGTGCCAGACATAGCAATTTCCTTGATGGCCAAAAAGCTCAATTTTAGTCCCATCTGACCAATGGCTTTTTTTCTGGCCCCTCCTCCGTAAAGCTCTGGGGTATGTGTACGGCTTAAAGTGGTCCTATGGACAGCTCCTCCAATCTCCACTGTGGAGCTTTGCAGCTGCTTCAGGGTTACCTTTGTTCTCTTTGTTGCCTCTCTGATTAATGCCCTCCTTGCCTGGTCTGTGAGTTTTGGTGGGCGGCCCTCTCTCTTGGCAGGCTTGTTGTGGTGCTATATTCTTTCCAATTTATAATAATGGATTTAATGGTGCTCCGTGGGGATGTTCAATGTTACGGATATTTTTTTATAACCCAACCCTGATCTTGTTCTTTTCCACAACTTTGTCTCTGACCTGTTTGGTGAGCTCTTTGGTCTTCATGGTTCCGCTTGCTTGGCAGACTCTTGGGCCTTTCAGAACAGGTGTGTATATATATTTACTGAGATCATGTGACAGATTGTGACACTTAGATTGCACACAGGTTGACTTTATTTAACTAATTATGTGACTTCTGAAGGTAATTGGTTGCACCAGATCTTATTTAGGGGCTTCATAGCGAAGGGGGTGAACCTTTTTTCATTTCACTTCAACAATTTGGACTATTTTATTCCATTACATGAAATCCAAATAAAAAAATATATACAAATTATTGGTTGTAATGCAACAAAATAGGAAAAATGCCAAGGGGGATGAATACTTGTGCAAGGCACCGTATATAAGGTCTCACAATTGACAGTGCGTGTCAGAGCAAAAACCAAGCTATGAGGTCGAAAGAATTGTCTTGGAGCTCGGAGACAGGATTGTGCCGAGGTACAGACCTGGGAGAGGGTACCAAAAAATGTCTGCAGCATTGATGACACTCCCCAAATACAGGTGTGCCAAGCTTGCAGCGTCATACCAGAATATAGCTGTGCAGGGTTGCTCCCCATCCAACAGAGCTTGAGAGGATCTGCAGGGAAGAATGGGAGGAACTTCCCAAATACAGGTGTGCCAAGCTTGCAGCGTCATACCCAAGAAGAATTGAGGCTGTAATCGCTGCCAAAGGTGCTTCAACAAAGTACTGAGTAAAGGGTCTGAATACTTATGTAAATATGATATTTCCATTTTTTTTGGTACACATTTTCTAAAATATCTTAAACCTGTTTCTGCTTTGTCATTTTGGGGTATAGTGTGTAAATCTTATGAGTGGGTGGGATTTAAAAAAATCAATTTTATAATAAGGCTGTAACGTAACAAAATGTGGAAAAAGTCAAGGGATCTGAATTCTTTCTGAATGCACTGTACATACAGAGTGTACAAAACATTAGGAACACCTGCCTAATATTGAGTTGCACCTCCCCCTTTTACCCTCAGAACAGCCTCAATTCATTGGGTTATGAACTCTACAATGTGTCAGAAGCAGTCCACAGGGATTCTGGCCCATGTAGACTCCAATGCTTCCCACAGTTGTGTCAAATTGGCTGGATGTCCTTTGGGTGGTGGAACCTTCGTGATACAAATGAGAAGGTGTTGAGTGTGAAAAAACCCAGCAGCTTTGCACTTCTTGACACAAACCGGTGTGCCTGGTACCTACTACCATACCCAGTTCAAAGACACAAAAATACTTTGACCTGCCCATTCTCCCTCTGAATTGCAAACATACAAAACATTTATTCAGATGTACCCATCAGTAGCTCCGAGAACAACCCTTACAAAAAAAAATATTGCAGGCTGAGTGTTGTATAACTGCATTTCAGCAATTACTGCATCTAAAATACAACAGTCGACAGCAGTTTTGAAACCGCAATCTTTTTTTTCCGTACGGGAAGTGTACCAAAGAAATTTTTTTATTTAATGTATGGACATTAATGGGTTCAAATGGATTTTGCAACAATATATGCATGATGTAATGGATTGAATTAAATATGCATGAATCATATATAGCCTCATCATCTCTTAGCTCCATATACATCTGTCCAACATCTCTATGGTCCAACACACCAGATAAGGTCCTTTCATCATGTCAGGGCGTGACTACAATGACTGTCAGGAACTGTGAACCAATCCGCGTTCAATTTACTGCACACTGTAACCAATCACCGTTCCCGACCTTTTCAGAAGTTGTATGCGCAAATAATCATACGAGCGCTCACAAACCAACGGGAGAAGCGAAGGCCGGTTTATTTCAGTATTATTATTACCTAGCTAGTAATTCATAAAAATATACAGATTTTATACAATTTCTACATGGATATGGCGGAGAAGGTAACGAAAACTGCAGGTAAACATCCCACTACTCATTGGGTAACGTTATGTAGCTAGCTACTATACAATGCTGAAATCATGTGTCAAGTGTTTCATCAGACCGGTGTGTCTAGTTAGCTTGCATACTTCTTAAAATTATTGTATTTAACTAGGTTAAGTCGGTTAAGAACCAATTCTTATTTTACAATGACGGCCTAACCCCCGGACAAACCCTCCCCTAACCCGGACGACGCTGGGCCAAGTGTGCGCCGCCCTATGCGACTCCCAATCATGGCCGGTTGTGATACAGCCCGGGAATCGAATCAGGGTCTGTAGTGACGCCTCTAGCACTGAGATGCAGAGCCTTAGACCGCTGCGCCACCGGGAACCCACCGGTAGCATAACCGTATCTTGACTGTCTAGCTAGCTAAAACAAGCTAGTTAAACACCGTACGCGTTTGTTTGAGTGCCCTTTTCACTTCTGTCATACCTGTCTGTACCTAGCTGAGGTTCTCAACTCCACAATATGTAAATACAGTGCATTCGGAAACTATTCAGACGCCTTGACTTTTCCCACATGTTGTTACGTTACCGCCTTATTCTAAAGTTGATGAAATATATCCCCCCCTTATTAATATATACACAATACCGCATAATAACAAAGCGAAAACAGGGTTTTAGAAGTTTAAGTACATCTCTGGAGAGACCGGAATATAGCTGTGCAGGGCTGCTCCCCATCCAACAGAGCTTGAGAGGATCTGCAGGGAAGAATGGGAGGAACTCCCCAAATACAGGTGTGTCAAGCTTGTAGCATCACACCCAAGAAGACTGGAGGCTGTAATCGCTGCCAAAGGTGCTTCAATAAAGTACTGAGTAAAGGGTCTGAATACTTATGTAAATCTGATATTTCAGTTTTTAAAATATTTTAATAAATGTGCAAACATTTCTATTCCTTGTCAATATGGGGTATTGTGATGTCATTATGGGGTGCTGTGATGTCATTATGGGGTACTGTGATGTCATTCTGGGGTATTGTGATGTCATTATGGGGTATTGTGTGTTGATTGAGGAGGGAAAACAATTGAATCCATTTTAGAATAGGGCTGTAACGTAACAAAATGTGGAAAAGGTCCAGGGGTCTGAATACTTTGCCAATGCACTGTAGCTCCAACCTTTTGAGTGGGTGAAATAGGCTGCGTAGTGGGATGTCAAATATGGGATTTAGCGTCGTGACTGATAATGGATCATGTCAAGCTAGGTTTAGAGGAAATGACAGGCATGCAAGATCAAGTATTACAGTGCTTTCACTTTTTCTCCAGATGAACTGTATGTGTCTGACAAAGAGGGAAATGACCAGGATGGCGATGGAACAGAACAGAAGCCTTTCAAGACCGCATTGAGGGTAAGCGGAACCAGTGTTGTTGTCTCTTTTTGCTTTGAATTATTTACACCATTCAACAGAATTAGATATGTCTACGATCCCGTGAATAAAATCACAGTTAAGTGCTGTAACAACAGCTATGTGATTTCACAGGCATTGACATTTGCTGGAAAAGAACCATTCCCAACCATCTATGTGGACTCTCAGAAGGAAGGAGAGGTACATAGTTACAACAAGCAATCCCCCTCCAAAAAAACCACAAAAAAAGTCCAAACACAAACCCAGCAAAATGTGAAGATGTTTTCCTTACTGATTTTTGTTTCTCCTATTCATCTAAGCGTTGGGCAGTGATCTCCAAGACACAGAGGAAAAATGTGAAAAAGTTATTTGCTAGAGAGCAGATGAAGAGCGACTCCAAAGACAAGAAGGAGGTACGTTGGGGAGGCGGAAATAGGGAAGTGTGGCACCCTATCCCCCATATAATGCGCTACGTCTGGTCAAAAGTAGTGCACTAGGTAGGGAATAGGGTGCACTATGTAGGGAATAGGATGCACCATTATAATTATACACACTATTGTCTTCAGCCATAAACCGTATAGTCACTGCTCACAGGTAGCAGTAGTGTATGTAAGCGACAATTTATCTAATGATTATGATTTGAAGGCAGAGGATTTTGAGAGACGAGAGAAGAATCTGGACGGAGCTAAGAAAGTTACCATTGAGAATGACTCCAGCCTTCCAGAGCCCAAAACGGTCAGATCCACTATATTCTCTTTCGTCAGCATCCTGTCGGAAACTCCTCATCTTTGGAAATAAAGAGTATAATTTTTTGTCTTCTGTTATGTTTAAATATTGAAATTGAATCAACACTTTCCCAAAAGGTTAAAATCTATCAGCTGGAGCCTCTCCGGGGGGAGAGGGTGAAGGTGTTTGGTTGGGTGCACCGAATGAGAAAACAAGGTGAGGATTGTAGAAAGACAAAGTCCACTATGAAGGAAGATAGAGGTCGTTTTAGCGCTAGCTTAGCGCAAAGACTGGAAGTCTCTGGGTACAGCTAGCTACCCACCAAAAATGTGTTCCGTGACCTAGAAAACAGAACTGAAACACTGTGTAAATAATGTTATGAACATGAATACTGTGTGATTCAAAACTTGTAAAAGTTGCACTTAATTTAAAAAACGAAAATCTTTAATCTAAGTTATGATATTTAGCATCGAAATCACAGCGCATCTTGGGTAATCTCCATAGCAACCTTGCTTACTTTTGTTGCACACTGGTCAGAACCAGTTGTGAGTTCGGTGTTCGTCTCAAGCAATACAAGTTACCTTCACTGATGAGTTTTAACAGTTAATTTTTTTATTTTTATGAATCAATTAACATTTTTTAAACATTCTTTAAGAGTTTTATACAGTGGTTTTCTCAGTTAATATAACACATTCTGGCAGCTGCATTTCAGTGGAGGCTCCTCAGAGGAGGAAGGGGAGGACCATTTTATATTAAGATTTCTATACTAAAAATGATCCTTTTTATACTAAATATTTTCACATCACCAAATAATGGATTAAAACACACAGTTTTTCAATTTAAGTTCACAGTAGTCTCATCAGCACTTTGTAGGGTAGCACCATGGTGTAGCCGGAGGACAGCTAGCTTCCTCTGTGTACATTGACTTAAATAGAAGTTTGAGTTGAGGGAGTAAGCGTGGTGGAACAAGAATTGTTAGCAATGTTGAGTACTGTTATCTTGCTACAGTAGCTGGATCTAGTTATCCGTTAGCTAGCCAGAGAAACTTTGAGCGACATTATCAAACTTAGCTGATGAAATAATTGAGTTAATGGTGTGGAAATTAGCTGGCTAACAAAGTTAGTCAGACCGCTAGCTAGCTAATGCTACAACATCAGATGAGGTGAAGTTATCTCGAGGAACCAATTAGCTACAGTGGTTCGTCCTTTAAAAGTTGCAGCGTACTGCGGCACAGCTTGAATGGTGCCGCAGAATTCTATGGCACGTTTTTTAAGTGCCAACCACTGGTACCATCAATGCTAGTTTAACCACCAAAGGGCACCTTTGAGAGACATTTGATAGCCTTCAATAGTGGCTGTACTAAAGAATTTAAACCCTTTTTTTTGTAAGAACATAGTATATGGGACTGATTTTAAGGAATTTTGCTTAATTAATTCGATTAATATTATGGTGTTTCTATTCCAAGGAAAACGAAAACCCTCTGGGTTTCCATTAGGATGGGACGGAAAATATGTCGCTGTACAACCAATGTGACAGTTAGGAGTAGGCTAATTAGCTAAAGAATCCCTGTGTCAAGGGGCACGCGGGAGACCGTGGTTCAATTCCCTGACGGGGAGGAAGGAGTAGACTGTCCTTGTAAATAAGAATTTGTTCTTAACTGACTTGCTTAGTTAAATAAAGGTTACACTAAGAGCATAACATGTCGACACCCTAATTGTATAATTGTAGTCTAACCAATACCCAAACTGAGATTCAGTCAAAATAAAAGAATCTCATTGATTCATCAAGACCAGTCCCTCAGTGCAGAACGAAACGTTGTAGGCTGTTGCTTCAAATCCTATTGCTTCTAACTTCAATATGCTCTTTAAATAAATAAGACCTACACCACGTTTAACAGCACGTTACTCAGCACTAGTGAAACTCATGTCGCCTATGGATTAAACTGAAATTGCAACCAATCACGGCCGGTTGTGATACAGCCAACCTAACTAAGAAATACATTTGACGATAGAATTCTCCCCCTATCCTCCTCCTAGGCAAGTCTATTGTCCAGCCACCTGCTAACAGCCATAATGGTGCTGTACAACGTGACCGTGTGTGTTTGAAAGAGTATTTTCCATTAAGCAACAATTTGTTTACCTTCATTAGACAACTTTGTTCCAATCTTTCTGTAATTCAATTATATTTAGTCCCATAGTAATTAGTTATGGATCCATAGCTAAATAAACATCGTCATTTTGAAATAGTATTTTTATCATTATTTTATTATCGAAAGCATAAAGATGCCAATATTAGTTACATTGTTTTAGTTTGAACGTGCAGACTGGCACTAAGAACAGCGGGAACGTTTCCCTAGTCAGCGCCATTATTAGTTTAATGCCCCTTAAAGTGTTGCTCTGTGCTGCCCAGTGTGGTGGGGGTCCCCTCCCCTCCTCCTTCCTTCCCCATGGGCTAGGTCCGTCTTCTGTGTGCGGCTCAGCGGCCCATCCTGCCCTCGTGCCTTGAATCTCATGCGCTTTCAGTGGATACAGCTGGAGAACTGCAAGGCAATCCCATTGTGCGCCACTCAGGAGCCATGACCAATATGACCAATATATATTGTCCTGCTAATAACAGGGTTGATAATATCTGTGAGAATATCCAAGGGGCTTTTAAATCATTCTAAATTAATAATAATAATCGCTTTGTTTAAAAAAAAAACTATTTTGGAGATGATTTTGTTTTCAATAACATAAAATGAGCAAAAGGCCCTTGAACATTGTTACTAATTTGTATTTAAAGCCAGTTTGTTATTTTGAATGATTTATTTCTGTTTTTAGAGGGAGAGAAACCAAGCACCTATAGTCATCTCATGAGTCTCCCAGTCGAGGCCAGCACAGATATTGAACCAGCATCTGTAGCAACACATCTTGCACTACTATGCAGTGTCTTAGACCGTTGCGCCACTCAGGCGCTGTACAACGTGACCGGTCGGGAGAGGGCGACACTACTACAGGAAGAGCAAAATAATCCTAACAAAATAAAATAATAAAAACCTTAGTGTAACAACAGGTTTAGTAAGTGATACTGAAGTCGTGCACAATTATCAGTTTCTATTTAGGTTTATGTCGCCCGTTCATTGTCCGTCAGAGACACAGTAGGACCCAAGAGCACTGATTTTGCTTCAACTCCCCCTTGCGCTGGTCTGGGGCAATGAAGTGGTGACGCAGGGTACCGTACTAAACCACAAATTACCTGTAAGTCCCGCAGCATAATCGCAAAACTTTTAGTGGAGCAACCACTGTATAGAATGAACTGGTATTACGACTCCTTGACGATCCTCAAGCTATAACGTTAGTTGTTTTCTGGACCCTGGCAATCTGTGTGAAATGTTAGTAGTTAACTAGTTAGCTAGCTAACTAGTTATCTATGAACTAATGTTTTCCCTTTGTGGGTAATTTTCTAAATGATAGAATTAAGTGAAAATGAGGCGTTGCTTGTTAAAAGAAGTGGATTCAGGGTTTAGAGCCGGGCCTGGTTTAAGTTGGATGCCACTTTAGAGGTGAAAGAAACACCACACACTTTCCCTCTTTCTCACTTCTTCAATACAGTGGATGAAAGGGGTATGTCAGGTGTTACTCTCTGTCTGAATGAGATCAATTATGCCAACAAAGGGTATCATGCTCTGCTGGCACATTGTAGAACACATGTCCACAGGCAGAAAGTGTACAGTGTAATAACCTGCAGTGTAGCCCAAAGATATTGCTTTTGTTGTGTTGAACTTAACATACTGTAACACTTGTGTGTGAATGAGGAGGAATTATTAAAAAAATTACTCTGTGAATGTTATTTTTTTTGCACACATGTAGCCTTGTGCCCTTAATCCATGTCTGCTATAGTGGCCACTATAATAGAATACTTGTTTGTTTCATTCTATTTCTACTTTGAGATGTTTTTTTTCTTCCCCCAAGTGCAATATTATAAAGGCTGTCATGGTAACAAGCGTTCTATTATAAAGGCTGTCATGGTAACAAGCGTTCTATTCTAAAGGTTGTCGTGGTAACAAGCGTTCTATTCTAAAGGTTGTCGTGGTAACAAGCGTTCTATTCTAAAGGCTGTCGTGGTAACAAGCGTTCTATTATGAAGGCTGTCGTGGCTAACTGCAATATTAGTGTATTTAAAAAAAAAATCTGGGCAACAAACATTGGTTTGCTTTCTTTAAAATGTTTTTCTACGAGTTTGGTTCACATGAACCAGTTTTTATTTTACACACAGAGACTGATTATGTAGATCATACTCTTTGCTGTTTAATTAGTACACAGTTAAAACCTGCATTTCAAGAAGGGATCCAGACTAAAATTCACTAGAAATTAACAGCTGATTAAAAAAAATATATATATGTATATCCTCCTAGCACGGATTCTTTTGCATGTTTCAGTGCAGAAAGGTGCAGATGTAACTTTTCCACCTTTCAAACCAAGATGTTTTCCCGGCAACTTTAGCATCCGGACAAATTTTCCACCCTTTTTTTGTTATATCTGAAAGGTGTTGCCGGTATCGAAGCCTAAACTTTTATTTCCACGAACCAACCTGGTCTT